>NW_027397171.1:593465-631132 GCF_003265705.2 Callorhinus ursinus
AGCTCTGGCGCACTCAGGCACCCCCAGTCTCTCTGTGACCCCAAGGGTCCTGAGACCACACTGTCCCGGGAGGATTCCACCCCCGCTTAGCCACTGTAGCGACGTCCCTCCGCGGAGCCGACTTCTAAAAGGTCCGATTTTGTGCTCCGCGGCTCTAGCACTTGCCAGAAGCGGCCGGCGGAGGCCCCTCCCCCGCCGTCTATCCTCCCGAATATCGCCTCGGATTCACTTCTCCGCACGCCTTACCTTCCAGTAAGTGGTCGCTTCTCTGTTCAGAGAGTTGTTGCTACTCTCCTGTTCGATCTCCTGTTGAGTTCGTAGGTGTTCAGAATGGTTTGATCCCTATTCAGCTGAATTCCTGAGACCAGACGAAATCCAGGTCTCCTACTCCTCCGCCATCTCGCTCCGCCTCCCCCTTTCTTCTCCAAAGCACTTTCTTGAGTCACCTTTGCAGAACCTATAACCCTCTTTGAGGGAGATACACTAATCAACTCCAGAAAATTGATGCTGACCCCTGCTGGCCCTGGGACTTCTACCTGGACTGTCACCTGAAGATGACTTTTGCCCCAGTTCCATGCCAAATTCCCCACTGCAAAAGCCCCTTCATGAATATGTATCCAGTCTTAGGTTAAAACTTCCCAGTTTTGTTGTTGAGGAGACACTGCTTTGGAAAATACCCCTGGTGTTCTCCTTTACTTGTTGCAAATAAAACCATCCCTTTTCCTATTCCTTGGCTTGGTTGTATCTTTTGCCTTGACACCCCCCAAGAGACAAACCCAGTTTCAAGTAACAACAGGAGTCTGGTGTGTTTTTTTCCCAACACCACCAAACAATTCTCCAATTATCAGTGAACAGTGATGGGGCATCCTACAAATCTAATTCAGATCTGACCCTATGTACCTGAAGACAGGGTTAGATCCCACAGGTTAAGGGCTCAGTCCCACAAGATGGGCCCATTTCTTTTTTCTTTCTTTCTTTTTTTTTTTAAGATTTTATTTGGGAGGCCTGGGTGGCTGTCCGTTCGGCGTTTGCCTTCGCCTCGGGTCATGATCCCAGGGTCCTGGGACAGAGCCCCACATGGGGCTCCCTGCTCAGCGGGGAGCTCATTCTCCCTCTGCTGCTCCCCCTGCTTGTGTTTGCTGGCTCTTCCTCTCTCTCTGACAATTAAGTTTGAGAGAGAGAGAGAGAGAGAGAGAGAGAGAACAAGCAGGGGGAGGGGCACAGGGAGAAGCAGACTCCCTGCTGAGCAGGGAGCCCCATGTGGGGCTCTGTCCCAGGACCCTGGGATCATGACCTGAGCCAAAGGCAGACGCTTAACCAAGCAAGCCACCCAGGCGCCCCCAGGTGGCCCCCATTTCAGCCAGGGTGTTACCTGTGCTTCTCCCTGACTGGACATAAACTGGAGGTTCACATGACTGCCTCCTCAGATTCAATTAATTTGCTAAAGTAGCTCACAAATCTCTACTCACCAGGTTATTGATACCAGGTTATCTACTTGACGGAGTTATTATAAAGGATATGATAAAAGATACAGATTAACAGTCAGAGGAAAAGATACATGGGGTGAGATCTTGAAGGGTCCTGAGCACAGGAGCTTCTGTCTGCATGGTACTGGGAGCACCCCCCTCCCAGCATGAGGATGCTTCACCAACATGGACAGTCATCAAATCTTGTTGCTCAGGAGTCTTTGTAGAGCTTAGTCTTTAAACCCTAACTTCCTAGAGGCCATTGGTTGAGGCTGAAAGTCGCAACACTGGAACTGCTCAGTCTTTCTGTGACCAGTCCATCGGAGGTTATCTAGGGTCCCACTCTAAGTCGCCTCATTAGCATAAAGTCAAGTGACCTCAAAAAGAGCTCCTTATGGGCAACGAAAGACATTCCTATCATTTAGGAAAGTACAAGGGTTTTAGGAAATCTATCCTAGGAATCTGGAACAAAGACTAAATATATTTCTTATTACGCCACAATGAAAAATAATGATTATTAAGATAGGGAAAGCAAATCACTAGGGAACAATATTGGGATTTCCAGGCAGCACTGTCTACCCACTTAATATTCGTTGCTGTGAAGTTAAAATGAATTCCATGAGCATGGATGAGTATTTTTCTTTGGAAAATTTGGGCTTCCCAGGCACTGGCATAGTTAGTTTCAACCTTAAGAAACTTGCCCATAAGTGCAGCGCAAGGAGAGAAAGGAAAGTTGACTTATGGGTACTTACGAGTTTGAAGAGTGGCTAGAGGTGTATACTAGAGTGAATGAGTAGGAAAGTAGTGCATGGTTTGGAGAGGTACTGGAGAGGAGCATTGGGAGTCCTGGGTGATTGATTAGATATGTGTTGGAGGGGCTGGGCAGGGCAAGGCGCCTATGGAACAGCAAGGTGGAGATGTGCCGTCGGCTACATGGCTCTGACTCTTGTAAGGGACTAAAGGTGTATTTTGAGAGTATCAGCTTATAGAGTGCACAGAGCACTTGCAGTACACGAGTGCTCAGGAAGACCGTGTTGAGCAGGAAGGTCATCTAGTTCCGAACTTTGAAAAACATTTACCAAAATATGAGCATTAGATTTAGAGACAAAGGACTCATTGGTGACCCTGGTAACCCATTCAGGAGAGCTCCAGGATTCAAGGACACATTCGGAGAGTTGAGAAGGGAGAGTGAGATGATGAATGGAGACGCAGGGTAGAAATGGGCATTTTGAGAAGTATGGCTGGGCTCTGGAGGGGAGGAAGAGAGTGTGACCGTAAGAGAACATGGAGCCAGCGGACAAACTTGAGCCACTGTAGACAATAATGAGAAGCCAGTAGAGAGGGAGAGGTGGTAAGAACAGTTGGGAGAGCGGGGTCCCTGGGAACGCAGAACATGATGGCTTGAGCACCAGTGGAGGACTAGTCCTCAGGGGGGTTAAGTTCTTGCCACAAAAAGTGTCGTGTGGAGCCCAGCAGCACTGACATCACCTGGGAGCTGGTTATAAAACAGAGACTCTCAGGCCTTGCCCAGACCCATGGAATTTTCATTTTAGCGAATTCCCAGGTGATTCTGTATGCCCATTCAAGCTAGAGTAGCACTGAGACAAGGGATGTTTCCTTCATGTTAGCAGACAGCAATTTAAAAAGGATGGGTACACATATAAGCACACTGTTTACGTCGGAAGGAAGTTATGTTAGTCTTCATTTGATCGCATTGCACTGTTAATGCTTAAAGTAGGAGGCAAAGTGGATTAGATGTTTCAAGCAAGCAAATATTCTTTAAGTAGCTACTGTAAATCTTATCACGGAAACACAGAGGGAGAGTGGTATCACCAAGGGTAACAGAGAACTCACCTCCCTCTCGGTGCTTGTTCTCTTGCCTCAAAGATGGAAGTTTGGACTGAAGTTCCCCAAAGTCCTATTCAGACCCAAAGGGATGAAAGTCATAATGATGCCACTGATCTTGCTCCTTCTCTCCTGCGGATGACACCCCCTTGAATCCCTACACAGGAGATGGACCCATTGCCAAAAAGGGTGCCATACTGACCTGGTCTCCTTGCTTTTATTCTGAGTGGGTGACGGGGGTGCAACTGAGCTTCCCAGACCTCAGGCTGGGTGGGGATGCGGGGGAGACAGGTGTGAAGGCCTGCTCACTTCTCAGAGCAGCACTAACTCTGCGGGTGGTGCGGCATTCCCAGCAGTTTGCAGCAGTCTTCGTGCAGCCAACAGGAAGCCGCGTTTGGAACCAACTACAGTTCAGACTTCTGAGGGAGGATGCTCAGTATGAAAGGAGCCTGTGGACATTCTCAAAATGTGATTGAAGGCTCAAAGAATCTAATCAGGACAGTGTGTGCAGGATGCTCTAACAGAATACTACAGACTGGCTGGTTTATAAACAACAGAAATGTATCTCTCACTGTCCTAGAGGCTGGGAAGTCCAAGGTCAACACACAGGCAGATTCGGTGTCTCCTGAGAACAGGCTTCCTGAATCATGTGTGTCCTCACAAGGTGAAAGGGACAAAAGAGTTCTCCGAGGTCTCCTTTATTTTTTTTTAAAGATTTTATTTATTTATTTGAGAGAGAGAGAATGAGAAATGGAGAGCATGAGAGGGAAGAGGGTCAGAGGAAGAAGCAGACTTCCTGCCGAGCAGGGAGCCCGATGCGGGACTCGATCCCGGGACTCCAGGATCATGACCTGAGCCGAAGGCAGTCGCCCAACCAACTGAGCCACCCAGGCGCCCGTCCTTTATTTTTTTTAAATTTATTCGTTTTGGGGGCATCTGAGTGGCTCAGTCATTAAGCGTCCGCCTTCGGCTCAGGTCTTGATCCCAGGGTCCTGGGATGGAGCCCCGCATCGGGCTCCCTGCTCCACGGGAAGCCTGCTTCTCCCTCTGCCGCTCCCTGCTTGTGTTCCTTCTCTCACTGTGTCTCTCTGTCAAATACATAAATAAATAAAATCTTTAAAAAAAAAGATTTATTCATTTTTATTTGACCAAGCACACAAGCGGGGTGGGGGTGGGGGCCTGGATCTCACTCATGGACCTGAGATCATGACCTGAGCCAAAACCAAGAGTCAGATGCTCAACTGACTGAGCCACCCAGGTGCCCCTGAATTCTCCTTTATACACTAATCATATCATGAAGACCCCACTCTCATGACCTACTCACCTCCCAAAGGCCCACCTCCAAATACTATCATACTGAGGACTAGGTTTCAATCTATGAATTCTGGGAGGTCACAAACATTCAGTCTACAGCAATATGGAAATAAGAACATGTAGGAACAGAAGATTCACAGCGAGAATGAAATGTTAAGGAACAGGAAGTTTCATTTCAGTAGAAAACCAGAAGTTGTGGAAGTACCTGGATGAAATTGCCAGGGGAGATGGATTAGAATTAGATTGTAGGCTAGTGTGCTACACAGAATGGCAGCCCCCAAAGACACCCGTGTCCTAATTCCCAAACCTGCAAATGTTACCTTATGTGGTAAATGGGACTTAGAAGATTGACAAATTTGAAAATCTTGAGATGGAGAGAGTATTCTGGATTATTCACGTGTAATCACAAGGGTCCCTGTAAGGGAAAGAGGGAGTGAAGTCAGTCAGAGAAAGACAAATACCGTGTGATCTAACTATGTGTGGAATTTAAGAAACAAAACAGATGAACCTATGGGGAAGGAGGGAAAAATAAAATAAGATGAAATCAGAGAGGGAGACAAACCATAGGAGACTCTTTTTTTTTTTTTAATTTTTTTATTGTTATGTTAATCACCATATATTACATCATTAGTTTTTGATGCAGTGTTCCATGATTCATTGTTTGTTCATAACACCCAGTGCAGCATGCAAAACGTGCCCTCCTCAATACCCATCACCAGGCTAACCCATCCCCCCACCCCCCTACCCTCTAGAACCCTCAGTTTTTCAGAGTCAAACCATAGGAGACTCTTAACTCTAGGAAACAGGCTGAGGGTTGCTGGGGACGGGGGATGGGGTAACTGGGTGATGGGTATTGAGAAGAGCACGTGATGTAATGAGCACTGGGTGTTATATGCACCTGATGAAACACAGAACTCTACCTCTGAAACTAATAATATGCTACATGTTAACTAAATTGAATTTAAATAAAAAAAATTACTGTATACCACATGGACTTAATATTTTAGCATAATATGGATTCATGCTAATATGGAGGATGGTATGGATGTGAGCAGCTACAGCAGCATGGAAGTGAAGGCTTTTGGAAAAACAGATATTGGAGGAGCCAGAAGCTGGGGTCCTGAATGACCTGTCTACACGGGTGCTCATATCACCAAACCGAGTGGAAGAAGCAAGGCACCAGTCTCCATTCATCTAGGAAGAATCTTCTTGATGAGAAATGTAACACAATTGTATAGATCATAGTTTCCCAGGGACACCTTTTTTTTTTTTTTAATGCAGATAGAAATGTAATGGTTTGGAAATTGGAATGTGGTCTCAGGAAGGGGCCAACCCATCTCCTGATTCTGAGATTGAAGAATGTGCTGATTCTACTTGAAACAGTCATGTCATTAGGAAGAGCCGGTTGAAGTTGAAGCAGGAGAGTTCATCCAGGTGGGCTGTTAAAGACATGAGTTACAGAGAGTGGGGTTGAAGTATTCAGGTGAGAAGTCATTAAAATGGAAGGACAGAGGTATGTACATCTTGAAGGTACCAGATAGGGTGGAGAATTGGAGGGCTCGTGTCTGCAGTGGCGAACTGGGACAGCAAGGGTGAGAGACAGAGGCTTTAGCTGGTCAAGTGGTCTCCAAGTGAATTAAGCATTCCCCATAGTCCAAAGGATCCCACTGAAAGTGGAAAAATGGGTGAGAAGGAGTGAGTAAGAAATTAAAAGACTGAAATGGGCAAGGGGGCTCTCAGAATTCAGCTTCATCCCAGAGATGGATCCCCTCCTGGACCTCAATCTCTTTGAAAAAAATGAGCTGTGCCTACTGTCCAGGTCCTTGGAACACTCAAGCCTCTGACCCTTGCTCTGGGGTTCTTAAGGAATGGTCTCAGCTCAGGTCTTCATGTCCCGAGGCTTACTCCTGGTGCAGGTCCCCACCACAGCTCTTGCTACTCCTGCAGTATTGGCTGAATAAATTTTGTTTTCACCTTCTTTCATCACCATTCGTAATCCACTTTTCACGCTGTTTACAGAATAATCTGATTGTGGCAATGTCTTGTTTATAATGCTTCATTGTCTCCTCACTGCCAAATGGGTCCTCTGGGAAAGCATACACAGGGACACTGTCATCAGAAGCTTGTGTCTGCAGTCCTTTATTATGCTTAGGGAATCTGACAGTTTTAAGAGTCAGATGCTTGATTTCAAGGATACTGGCACTGATCTAAACCTGGCCAGGTAAATATGCTTTTCCACTTAAGTTAACCATGTTCAGCGTTTGCTTTTGGCAACCAAGAACACTGACTGATAGTCCAAAACCCTTGAAGAGCCATATAGTCCTACATTTCCTACATTTCCCTATAGCGTCCTGTGATCCAGCCGTATGTAACTACCTAAATTTTTTTTAACATTGTGTGTCAAGTCTTCATGCCATGTCCATGTTTATTATGACTAGAATCACACTGTGATCCTCATTTCCAGCTGCAAACCTCCCACTTATTCTTTAATATGCATCACTAGTATCTTCTTTTGTGAGATTTTCCTGACCTACCTCCTCAAGAAGAATTTATCCTACCCTCCGCTGTGTTCCCAGTGCATCTCCTACAAACCTCTAGAATGCTAATTACGACAGACGGTTTATAAACTGTCTCTCCTCCTTTCCGTTATCTGATTTAGCACAGTTACGCAGTAATATAGAAAAGCTACGCAACAAAGACTTTATTAAGTAAATTGTTGGATTTCCTTTTAATAAGGGCAGACAAATACATGCTGCCATTTTACTTTATTTTTTAATGTGAACAGAAACGGTAAATTACTGTTATTACGTTATTAATATTTCAAAGCACCGAGTTGAACTGAGGAATGAATGTAAGTGCAATTAGAAACCACATAAGCCTAAAAACCCCATCTGGTGAGAGACGGCCAAGAATGGGGCCTCACTGGGACCTCCAGTGCTGCCAGGCACGCTCCTGCCGGTTTCTAACCGACTGGGCCTTCCATGTCCATGAGCTATTTCTAACCTTACCTAATTTCTCAAACCTCCTGCACTGGACCAAGACCAGCTCTCCTGCACAGAATCCGTAAGTACAGCCAAAGAAGCAGTGAGAAATAAAATGGTAACTAGGTTAGTAACCGTGGCCTATGAAGAAATTCCCCTAATGGTCTTAGGGTGGAGCCTTGAATATTGATATGCCAACTCGCACCTCAATACCAAAAATCCTACCCCACCCGCCCCTTAAAACATTACTAGAAGATATCTTACTTTTACTGATTATTTTCCAGGGGAAGTGAGAATGGATGGGCCCTCATTTGAGTTAAATCATTCTGTGATGTGCAGCTGTAGTCCCTCTTCCTGGGTGCTTTCAGAGGATGAATTTCTTTTGAATTGTCCCTCTGGCTTTGTTTACTTCTCACTACATAATAAAACATCCCAGGGAAATTTCCAGAGAGCAGGGAATATGCGGCGGTTCATCAAATGTTAGAGAAATAAACATACAGACAGCAAATAGCTCTACTGAAAGGAACGATAACGGTTAAAGATGAGAAAGGACTAAAGTGTCTCCTGTGGGAATTCTAGAGCAGAGGCCGAACTAGTTAACAGTTCCGAACGGGAAAAAGAAACTGCTCTGGAGATGCCGGGGATCGAACCCGGGGCCTCATACATGCGAAGCATGCGCTCTACCACTGAGCTACATCCCCTGGCGAGGGGCCCCGGCCGGGCAGCGTTCCTGTCCTGTCCAAAGCGCGCAATTTTTCGGCGCTCTTTTGTCTTCAACCTGCGCGTGGCGGCCCGGGAGGGAGAATCCCGCCTGCAGCCTCGTCGGGTGGTCCAAGCAGCCTCCTTCCCCATCCGCGGCTGCCCTCAAGCCCGCTGCCGAACCCAGCATCAGGCCGGAAGAGGGCAGGGGTCCTCCAGGATCCTCTGAACAACGTTCTACCGGCCACAGGCTCGTGGCAAATGCCACCCCCAATTCCTTGCCGCTGGAAGGCGGACTCAATCTCGGCGGCTGCCGCACCAACGGGATCCGACCCTGTGCGGATGGACGAAAACGCGCAAATCGTGCCCTGCTTGGTCCCGAGGCAACGGCTCGGCCCACACAGACCTTCGCCACCGGACCTCGAGCCCTTACCTGGAAGCCTGGCTTCCGGAGAGTCTCAGATTCCAGAAGCCGCGATTCCTTCCTTCCCTCTCTCCCTGATCCACGGGCCAGCTTCTCTGCCCGCGTCCCTGGGCCCCGCGAGTCCGCGCCGAGGGAAGCCCGCACCGGCCCACGCGAGCCTCCCGACAGCCGCCATCCACTGGAAGGTTTACCACCTGAGACCCGGTGGCAGGCACAGAAGTCATACAGGAGAGAGAGCGACTGTTCAAAAGTAAAAATGACAGCACCAAAGGCACACGATCCGTAAAAAGAAAAAAAAAAGTCATTGATAAGTCGAACTTCATTAAAATTAAAAACTTCTGCTCTGAGAAAGACACTCTCAAGACAATAAGACGACAAGCCAAAGACTGGGGGAAATATTTGCAAGGCACAGATTTGATAACAGAATGGTATCCAAAATATACAAAGAACTCTTAAAACTCAACAGTAAGAAAACAAACAACTGATTTAAAAAACAGACAAAATACCTTAACAGACTCTAACCAAAGATACACAGATGCCAAACAGGCATATGAAAAGATGGGCCACACCAAAAGTCATCAGAGAAATGCAAATTAAAATAATGAGATACCAGGACACACCTATTGGGATGGTCCCAAATCCAGAATACCAAGAGCACCAGGTGCTGGGGAGGGTGTGGAAGGACAGCAACTCTGATTTATTGCTGCGATAAACCATTAAATGTGATACTATTAATGGTGGATCCATGTCGATATATTTGTCAGAACCCATAGAATGTACACCACCAAAGTGAACGTAATGTAAACCATGACCTCTAGGTGATAATGAGCTATCCAGGTACATGTTCCTTCTGTATACCCTTGATTTCTTCTCTTTTGTCTTATTAAATCAGCTAGTACTTCCAATGATATTGAGAAGGAGTGGTGGGAGGGGACATCCTTGCTTTACTCCTGATTTTAGCCAGAAGCCTCCCGTTTCTCACCATTAGCAGTTAGCTATAGGATTTTTGTAGATACATATTCTTTATCAGGCTGAGGACACTCCCTTCTATTCTGAGTTTGCTTAGAGTTTTTATAATAAATGAGAGTTGGATTTTGTCAAATGCTTTTCTGCATCTATTGATATGGTCATATGATTTCTCTTTAGCCTGTTGATATGATGGATTACATCAACTGATTTTCAAATGTTGAACTAGCCTCCATACCTGCAGTAAATCCCACTTGGGCATGATGTATAACTCTTTTTTTATACATTGTTGGATTTGATTTGTGATTTTTTGAGGATTTTTGCATTTATGTTCATGAGAGATATTGGTCTGTAGTTTCCTTTATTGGGAATGTGTTTGGTTTTGGTGTTAGGATAAAGCTGGCCTCATGAAATGATTAAGTATTCCTGATGCTTCTATCTATTGAAAGAGATTGTTGAGAACTGGTATAATTTCTTCCTTAAATGTTTGGTAGATTCCCCAGTGAACCCATCTGGTCTCAGTGCTTTCTGTTTTGGAAAGTTATTGCTTATTGATTCAATTTCTTTAACATATATAGATTTATTTAGACCTTTTTTTTAAGATTTTATTTATTTATTTGATGGAGAAGAGTCAGAGAGAGAGGGAACACAAGCAGGGGGAGTGGGAGAGGAAGAAGCAGGCTTCCTGCTGAGCAGGGAGCCTGATGCGGGGCTCGATCCCAGGACCCTGGGATCATGACCTGAGCCGAAGGCAGACGCTTAACTGACTGAGCCACCCAGGCGCCCCCAGATCTTCTATTTCTGTCAGAGTAATTTTTCCTCTTCCTTTTTATTGTAGAACCTCTTAACATATATGAAAACAAAAGGAATACTGTTAGGAATTTACACATATCCATTCTCAGTTTTATTAATTACGAACTCATAACCAATTTGCCTTATAATCAGAGTGGCTTTGATGTGCAATTCTGTTCCTATGAATGAGTTCAGGCATCTTTTCATACATTTAATATATTTAAGACTCATTTCTATTTTCCTTCTGTGAGCCATCTTTCATATTTGCCAAATTTTCTGCTAAATTTTTGAAATTTTCTAATCGATTTATAGGTTCCTTTTATATGTATAGGAACATAGTAATTGGTATTTTTCCAAATATGTCCCTTTTCCATTTCTGGATACATGCTCTGAACATGTTTTTCTGCTCCCTTTAAGTTAGGTGTGACCATTTTTTTTCCACCCCAAAAGCATGTGGCTTCTCACTTCAACTTTAAAAGGCATGTGCATAATTCTTTAGAGCTCACTTTCATAATTCTTGCAGTGCTTGCTTTCCCTCTGAAATAGCAACTGACAACATTCTAGGTAGAAGCTAAAACACGCTACCTCAAAATGTCACTTTGGCAAAATGGTTGAGTTGGAGGCAAATGAGAATCAACAGATGCAAAAAGAAGCTTTTCCAGAACTTCCTTTATCTACGTAAAAGCAAAACCTGAGAAATGAGGACTGTCACAAATTCCCTCTCCTGGGGAGGTTTTATGGCCACGAAGAAGTAGAAAGTTGGTGCTGAGATGGATTCACACATGACAAGCCTCACTCCATTGGTTTCCCCCATGTATTTACCTTCCCACAGTTAGCTGCCCTTGAAAGTCCAAAGCCCTTGTCCTTTATTTTGTCACTTCTCTACAAATTTATTGTTCTTTGCTAAGATGCTATATAAGCCCAAGTTTGAGCTACCCTTTTTAGTTACTCATCATGAAGTACTCCCAAGTGACACAGGCTGCATGCATTAGTAAAATTCTGTTCAAGTTTCCTCCGGTTAATCTGGTTTTTGTCAGTTTAATTTGCAGGGTCCCAGGCAATGCATTTAAACTAGATAGAAGAAAAAGAGTGTTTCCCTCTCCTATACTACTTTATCGTCCTAAATCCCAGATTGAGAATACTGGGGAGGAAAGCCATCAGCCAACCAGTGAGGAAAAAAAATGTCATGTGCTAAGAATAAGTTTTTATTGTTAAGTCACTGAGATTCTGTGGCTGTTTTCTCTTACACTGTGATCAAGCCTACACTGAGTGACATGGGGAATCCTTCTGGTGATATGAATAGCAATTCTATTTTCCTAGTTTGAGATTTCTCTTTGACTTTGCTTGTGGATTTTTACTCTGTCATACAGGAGGTTTTGTTTTACTCCATGATTAGTCCAATAATACATATCTATTGCATAAAATTTGGAAAGTAGGAGAAGGGTAAATATACTAAGGAAAAATTCGCTATACTCTTACCACTCTTTCAGAAGTTCTCTTGAAGTAAAATTTGCCAATATTTTCCTTTAAATAATTCCGGATTTTTAAAATGATTTTATTTATTTATTATACAGCGAGATAAAGGGAGAGAGAGGGCAAGCTGGGGGAGGGCCAGAGGGAGAGGGAAAATCCCAAGTAAAGTGCAGAGCCCCATCCTGGGGCTTGGTCCCAAGACCCTGAGCCGAAATCAAGAAACGCTTAACGGCTTAACCGACAAAGCCACCCAGGCGCCCCTAATCTTATGAAACACCATTTGGAATTCATCCTGCTTTATGTTGTGAAATATGGAATCAATTTTTTCTTCCTACATAACTGACGAGGGAGCAGAAGGCTAGCTGATACCCTGCAACCTTTCCCCACCCCCCACTCCTGGGTGGGACACGTGTGACATTCTTCCAGGAAGCTCCCAACTGTCTTCCTGCTAATGCCTTGCTAGAGGGAAAAACAACCTTGACTTGACAATGGCAAATCCTCCGGTATCCGGTAGGTCCTCTTTTGCATAAGAAAGTCCTTTTGAAAACCTCCCGTTGCCTCACCTCCCCCAGCCGCACAGTATATAATCAGCCGCGCTCACAACCCCGGGGCAGCCGCTCTTCCTGCCCACCGGTCCTGTCTCCGGGCTTTTACTAAAACCACCATTTTGCACCAAAGATGTCTCAAGAATTCCTTCTTGGTCGTCGGCTCCGGACTCCACACCACCAAACTTAACCTATATTCCAAAACCGCATCAATAACTACCCAGATTTTGCCACATCAATTATTAAACAGCCTATCTTTACCCAGAATGGAAGATTATAACTCATAGGCTTGTAGTTATAAATCTAGCAGACAGAAATAAAGTATGCATATAGAATAGTTGAGCCTAGTTAACTAGTTAATGACAATTGGCTAGTTTGATCGAAAAATGTATATAGAACGCCTGAGAACAAAGTTCCCTCATGATCAAAATAACATTATACCAATTAAGAGTCTTAAAACCCAACTAAAAATTGTTTTACTTCTTTACCTCGTTTTCTTCCCCTGAAAGATACCGTGACTATTTTTTCAAATGTATATCTGAGTTTCCTTTCAGATGTGAATTTTACCCTTTTTTTGATAATTTCCTTTGTTGCAAATATGTATATCTGAATCTCTTTTCAAATATATATCATCTTTTTACTGTTACACATTCTGTCTTTAAAAGCATATACATACTTGAATAGCTTTAAAAATATATTATCAACATTTCGAAGGTGATTTTGTGAACACAGGAATTCCTCTCCCCAGTGGATCACAAAGTAATTTCTGGAACACTAGGGGATTCAGAGGGTTGTGGAAAAAGCGCCACAGACTTGGAAAATTTAAATATGGCTTTCTGCCTGCGGGAAGTAATGGAGGGAATAACCATGGGCAGAGAGTCAGTGGGCTCTTTCCTTTCAAATCTTGACCCATCCATTTTGTGAATGAATGATTTGGTTAGAAGACAGTCTTTTGTCATTCACAGAAAAAATATATCAGTTTTTAGGTACCAGAAAGAAAAAAGATGGGGGGGGGCACCTGGGTGTCTCAGTCATTGAGCGTCTGCCTTCAGCTCAGGCCATGATCCCACCGTCTTGGGATCGAGTCCCGCATCGGGCTCCCTGCTCAGTGGGAAGCCTGCTTCTCCCTCTGCTTGCCACTTTCCCTGCTTGTGCATGCTCTCTCTCTGACAAATAAATAAAACCTTAAAAAAAAAAAAGATGGTAAAAGAATATGAAATATGAATCACTTTATCAGAAAGAACTCAGATAACTTTATTTTTTTTCAAAGATTTTATCCATTTATTTGTCAGAGAGAGAGCGAGCACAAGCAGGGGGAATGGCAGAGGGAGAGGGAGAAGCAGGGTCCCTACTGAGCGGGGAGCCCGACGCGGGGCTCGATCCCATGACCCTGGGATCATGACCTGAGCCAAACTGACTGAGCCACCCAGGTGTCCCAGATAACTTTAAATCGTGGCAATTTACGAGTGCCTAAGGATCGTCTCACAAAAATGAATGAAAATTTGCCTACAGATTTTGAATGTGAGTTATGGAACGGCTTTCATTTGTGAGCACTTTGCATATTCTATATATTTTCTCTTGTCTGTTCAAATGTGTTAGTTCTTAGAACTCTGCTGTCCAGTATGATAGCCTGGTACATGGAACTTTTGAGCACCTGAAATATGACCAGTCTGACTTGAGATGTGCTGTCTGTATAAAATATATACCAGTTTCAGACTTAGTATGAAAAAAAGAATGTAAAACAAATATCGAGGCAATATGTTTATATGGATTACTTGTTGAAATGATAATATTTTGTATATGTTGAATTAAATAAAATATGTTATTCATTTCACCTGTTTCTCCTTTTTTCAATGTGACTACTAGAAAATTTTAAATTCTGTATATGGTTGGTGTTTGTGGCTCACGTTATATTGGGTGGTGCATCCCAAGAACACTACCACGCTTTTGCTTAATGTATTGTCCAGGGTGACAGAGCAAGATATGTTTTATAATCTTTAACATTCAATTTTGGAAATCAGTGATTAATCACACGAGGATGGACCACATTCTCCAGACTGCCCCCTCTTAGCACTGCTGTGGGCCTTGGTTTCTGGTTTCTTTCCTTCCAGAAGACGAACTCCTTGCAGTGACTAACTAGCAAAGGACCAAACACATATTGTGAGTTCTAGAAAGATTTGATTTCAGGATAATTTTTACAGCTTTTTTTTTCTTATTTTAGAAGAAATGCATGTTCTTTGCAAAAAAAATATGGAAAAATGCAGATAAGCAAGAGGGTGAAATAAAAATCAGGACAGATTCCACTACCTCAAATTCAAATCTGTTAACATTTTGTTGTATGTGATTCCAGTATTTTTCCCTGTGTCTGGGTATGTGTTTGTTTCATTTTTTTAATAAACTGGAAACACACTGTCATATATTTTTTCAAATGTATCTAGGTAATTGTACTTTCTGTCAGCCCCACAAACCTGTGGGTTCCTTCATGTTGGGAACTGTGTCTTATTCACCCCTGTATCTTCAATGTCTAGATTGTCATTTTTAGTAGTTGTATAATACTATATAAATGTACTAAAATTTATTTCTGCAGCAGTAAACAAATACAAACAAGCAACAGTACAATAAAGCAAAATAAAAGCAAGAGATTTAAATGATTGGGAAACAAAAAACAAGTCATTGTTCACAGACAAAAATAGCCAAGGAGAATAAAGTCAAAACAGACCTTCAGCGAACAAATGGAAAATAATGTGAATGACCCATATCACTGGGAAAATCTTTCAATAGGAATTTTCTTTACATAATGCAATTGAATAGCTGTCTCAACTGTCCCTTGTGTTTGAGTTTTCCTGTGTCACAGTGCAACCTAGTGTGCATATCCTTGTTACAAAGGGCCACACTGCCTCCCAAGAATTAAAAATTCTTTTTTTTTTTATAGAATTAAAAATTCTCATTTGAAACACTCAGTGTTGCAAAACTTGAACAGTGATGATTACCATCTTTTCATATTGATCAATAAATGACTGTGATAGAAATACTGGAATGCAGTGTAGATGCCTGGGTCACCAACGTGAAAACAGGACTCTCCCCTTTTGGTAGAGAGTTGCCCATAATTGGTCAGCTAAGTTCAGTAACATGCAGTTTAGTGGTTGGTCTTAGAACTTCCATAGTTCAAACTCGTGATGAATGTAAACCACATCTGTGATTTTTCTTGATGACAAAACCACGAATACTGCCCACACTTCTGTGGGTTGCTGCCTATATTCATTAAAGGAATAATAAATTATGGTTGGAGGTAAGTAAATATAAATTTGTAATTTTTTCCCATCCAAGTTCTTAAGCCCCTGAAATCTATCCATAGACTCCACTGGGGATCATTGGGCTCTGGGTTTGCAATCTTTTTATTATTTTATCCTTGTGTTAACTTATTTAAACTTCATAAAGATCTTATGCAGTAGACACTATTATTATCCTCATTTAATTGCCCAGAAAGTGAGAGACTAAATATTCCCTCCAAATCCATATGACTAGTAAAAGGCAGAGCTGGGATCTGAACCCAGGTTAATCAATTCCAGTGTATATGTCTTATTTTTCATTTTGCTTTTTTTAAGATTTTATTTATTTGAGAGAGAGCATGAGCAGCTCATGGGGAGGGACAGAGGGAGAAGCAGGCTCCCCAGTGAGCAGGGAGACCCTCCCCGGCACCCCTTATTTTTTATTTTAAAGTAAGAGTTTATGTATATTTAGTCCCATATACTTTCAGCAATATCACTGATCTTTCTGTCTATTCCTGATTCATTTCCATTTTGGTTTAATTATTCTAGATTTATAATATGTTTAATATCTACTAAGGCAAACCATCCCTTACCATTCTGACATTTTTTTCAATATTCAAACTAATTACATCTGAATTTTGAGGAAGGAATTTTTGATTTATAGGCTAATACGGGGAGAACTGATATTTGAAAATACTAAGCATTCTGACCTCAGAACGGGATATTCTCTCCATGCACTAAGATAGATATATAAGCCCCTCGTTAAGATAATGTTGCTTTTGGGGGCACCTGGGTGGCTCAGTCAGTTAGGCGTCTGACTCTTGATTTCAGCTCAGGTCATGATCTCAGGGTCCTGGGATGGAGCCCACAACCAGCTCCACACTGGGCGTGGAGCCTGCTTAAGATTCTCTCTGTCCCTCCCCACCCTCCAAAAAAGATGTTGCATTCTTTATATAACTGATGTACTTTTAGTTTAACTTATTATTAGTTTATACTTTTATCATAATTACAAATATCTATTTCCCCTATATTTCCTTCTAATTGATCACTGCCTGTCATGGTGGTTTAAAAATGTATACAGAAGGGGCGCCTGGGTGGCTCAGTCGTTAAGCGTCTGCCTTCGGCTCAGGTCATGATGCCAGGGTCCTGGGATGGAGCCCTGCATCGGGCTCCCTGCTCCGCAGGAAGCCTGCTTCTCCCTCTCCCTCTCCCCCTGCTTGTGTTCCCTCTCGCGCTGTGTCTCTCTCTGTCAAGTAAATTTTAAAAAATCTTTTAAAAAAAAGTTTTACGTCTTCCCTTTGGTATTGGTGTATTATAAGGGATCCCTGAGAAAACTGGATTGGACCGGCAAGTAACAGAGAGTTCTTCTTCCACTCCCCCTTACAAAAGGGAAGTGAGAACATTCTGGCACAGGATGACCACGTGTCCTAACTGAAAAGGCCTTGTATTCCTCTACCTCAGTCCCTCATGATTATTCTGTTCTTTCTGGTACTTCTTTCCTCCAAATTCCAGAAAAGAAAAAAGTTACTTGATTTAACTTCTGACAATTGACCTGTGCTGTCATAGTGGGGATTTGTCAGTCAAAGATCCTAAGGGAAAGCAGGAACATCATTAAACAAATATTTGAATGCCTTCAATGGGCCTGGACCCCTTCCAAAAAGGCACAAATGGCTTCTGTTTTCCCTCAGGACATAGATGGGTTAGACATACACTTTATGTTTGGGGGTTTTCTTTTTTAAGATTTTATTTATTTGTTTTAGAGAGAGACAGCATGAGCAGGTAGGGCAGAAGGAGATGGAGAGAGAGAATCTCAAGCAGACTGCACACTGAGCACAGAGCCCAGGACCCTGAGATGATGACCTGAACTGAAACCAAGAGTTGGACACTTCACCGGCTGCGCCACATAGGCGCCCCACATTTGGGCATTTTCTGAATAAAGAATTTTGGTCACGGGTGTGTTCTGTCTTCTGATTGAAATGAGTTCCTCAGTTTCTCAAAAAATTCTGTAACTTAAGAGTCAATCCCACAGCCTTCCATTGAATAGATGTTTCAGTAACATTGGCAAAGAAAGTTTGGACATTGCCACAAAAATTCAGGGAAAATGTTTGAGGTACAGCTGGAAGTAAATGGAGAGGAAGCCTCCATATCAGGGATGTACAACAGCCCACTCGGGGACCAGCCTGCTGCAGCCGAGGTGCCGAGTGATGACTTAACGGGAGCACTGGGCATGAGCCTAGGTGCGCTTTGCACCAGGACACAGAGCCAAGTTAAAACAGCCCATCTCCCTCAGCTCACGCCTCTCTCTTCCCCAGAGTCTAGCAGCCCAATGAGACAACTGAGAGACAAGCCCGGAAGACAAACAAGATCCTCAGAAGTTCACCATCGACTGCAGGGGACCTCTGCGAACATGAGCAAGAGTCTCTTATGGGCACAGGAAGGCAAAGAGGAGATAGCAATAACCTTGCCTCGATTTCTAGGCACTTCCTGGGATTTCTAAGGAAGTTCCAGAAGCATTATGCTATCTAGAATGAATCCAGAGCCAAGATCACTCTAGCTCACAACAGGGTTTTCCATGAATACCATTAATGCGTTCCCAATCTTCAAATCACCATGAACCCTTCTCAATTCTCACTCTATGCACTGTCCCTCCCCCCTGTAACTACATAATTAATAATTTTTTTTTAAAAGGGCACCTGGGTGGCTCAGTTGGTTAAGCGGCTGCCTTCGGCTCAGGTCATGATCCTGGAGTCCCGGGATCGAGTCCCGCATCGGGCTCCCTGCTCAGCAGGGAGCCTGCTTCTCCCTCTGAACCTCTTCCCTCTCATGCTTTTTATCTCTCATTCTCTCTCTCAAATAAATAAATACAATCTTTAATTTTTTAAAAATATTTTATTTATTTATTTGACAGAGAGAGGGAACACAAGCAGGGGGAGTAGGAGAGGGAGTACAGCAGGCTTCCTGATGTGGGGCTTGATCCCAGGACCCTGGAATCATGACCTGAGCCAAAGGCAGATGCTTAACAACTGAGCCACCCTGGCACCCCACAATTAATAATAATTTTTAAAGAAAATCTTAGAATCATTCTTACAATAGCAGTTTTCAGGGATCGCTGTGGTTGTCAAATATTTTCACAAGACTGCATCTTAAACATGTAGGTATCTTAAATTAATCAGGTTCAAATCCAAGTTCCTCTCCCCTTCTGGAGGAAACAGAGTAACCCTCCAACAAGCCGGAGAACATTCTTTTCATATGGTAAAAGGCACCTCCCTCTTACACAAGCAAAGACAGACTACCCACTCCCCGTGCCAGGATCCAACCCCCTTGACCAGGGAGGGAAGTACCGTTAACGCTTTTTTGGACCTGAGAATATACGAAGGAAAAAAAAAGAGTGAACTCAACGCCCGAACAGGGACTTGAACCCTGGACCCTCAGATTAAAAGTCTGATGCTCTGCCAACTGAGCTATCCGGGCTCATGTATTTAGCTTTCTCTGACAGCCCAGTAAAGGTAAGTGTATTAGGCTATTGTTGACTTTCTTCCGCCCTTCTGGGTATGTTGACAGCAATCACTTGCACACGCAACTCATACTCTCAAACAAACAAAGCAGCCGGCGGACCCTGCTCCCACCCTCACGAAGTGCTCCCACCACAACCAGACTCCGGGGTGGAACAATTGGGCTTCCCTCGAAAACCCAAGCACAGGGCGCGCTCCGAAGGGCTCAGGTTTGGAAGGAGCCTCCACGACGCTCTCAAGTCCCACCGTTTGGGTAAAAACGAGTGGGGTCTTCTCGTGGGACAAAAGTTTTCGTCTCACCTCCCTTAAAATACAGGGGACTCCAGTATTTCCTTGTACTTAGAGGATGTAGAGAAAAGATGCAGAGCTGCACACGCCCTTCCTGCCATCTACCCAAATCCTCTTCATGTTTACAGATCCCTATTCAAGTCCTCTTCTCCCTACTTTGCTAACCGTGTCACGGTGGGCAGTTACTGAGGCTCTAACGGATGCCCCGAGGCCCGCAAGGAGGCGGCCGTGCCCGCTGTGGGGAAGGTCAGGGGCCTGTGCTGGCAGCACCCACGAGGGGCCGGATCCCACCGGACAGGCCCACGGTGGCGGCGCCACGACGGGAAAGCCCTGAGCAAGTGAGGAAACCCCGCTTCCAGCCCCAAGTAATAAATATTCCGCCATATAGTTAGCAACTGTCAATAAAAGATAGAAACCCAACCCCCAGGGGCGCATCTCGGCGTCTCTCTCATCTGCTCTCACATCACGAGAGTGTACTTTTGCTCAAAAAAAAAAAAAAAAAAAACCTTTCCCGCTTGTGTCGCTCATCACCCGTGCTGCGCGTCTGTCCTTAAATTCCTTCTCCTGAGACTCAGAATCTTTCTCGACATCTTCGGGTCGGGCTGGGTGGAGGCCCCTGGGCCAGGGTCTCTCCAGTTCACCCGGCGGCAGCCCCAGCCGGCCTCCTCCCTCGCCCCAACCACCCAAGCCTCACCACCCCCCCTTCCGCCTCCTCCTACGGGAGGCCTTCCCAATTACGCGGTCCAAACTACCAGGTTCTGGGTTCCCAGCTCTCGAGGTCTGGGCTTCCCAGACCCGCCAGATTTTCAATCTGGGGAGCTTCTCAGTAGTATAAATTTCTGTGCATCCCCACGTGACTACCACACAAGGGGGCCGAAGGCGGAGAGCGTGGCCCTCGGCGACCCGGGGCTGGCTGCAGACGCGCTCCCGGCGCACGGCGCACCTGGTTGGAACCGCGCTCCCGGCGCACGGCGCAGCCGGCTGCACACGCGGTGCTCCGCGCACGGCGCCCTCGCGCGCTCCTGACTCCGGGGAGTTCCCTCCGACAGCCGTTCTGGGTCAGAGGAGAGCGTCCTCCCTCCTCCGTCCCCGCTCCCGTCCCGCCCGAACAGACCCTCCGCGGGGAACGGTGCCGCTGCCCCTGGCCGCCCCGGGTTGGCGGCACGCACCGTCGCCGCGTCTGTCCCGCCAGGTTCCGTGAATTCTCACCGCGCCGCCCCCTCCTCGGGAGGGACCGGGAGGGACCGGAATGCCGCCCCCCGCCGCACGGCACGGCCCTTGTCTTGTATCCTGCCGCAAGACCCTCGCGGCCCTTTAGAAGGCTTTGAATGCAGAGGAGGAGGAAGCTGGGGGGAAAGTCGGAATTTGAAGCCACAAGTACACATCCCCGTCCTGAGATTTGTCCCGGTTGGGATGGAAATGCTTTCCCGAGAATTAGCTGAGGAGCGGGACCTCGGAGCAAGCTGAGAGGAGCAGGAAGATCCTTGAAGCACAAACGACGAATCCCAGGGTCCAAAACCAGTCTCAAGCCCGCCTTTCCTTTTTTTCCAGAAAAACAAACCAACGATTCCCAACTCTCCTGTCCCGGTGGGTCTCTCTGGGCCCTCACGGTACCCTCACTTTCAACATCATAATACCGCCTTCTCTTTGAGAGCCACGTGAAATTCCAGGTCCTGGATGCGAGCTCACAGCAGAATTCCGCCCAGGGATGACAGTGCTTGGCAGACGTTGTCATCCTCCTCCTGAAGGTGCTTCGTTGACGTTTCAAATTCATTCTGTCGGAAGAGTGCCAGAACAGTGATTGTGGCAGACCCTTCCCCTTTTCCTTTAGTAGCTGAGATCTTCTGTCTTCTCTTTCCATCTGGACCTAGATTTTCAGAGACAACTTTTTGAATGTTTTTTGTTTGTTTGTTTGTTTTTTCCTTTGTGCCCACTCCTCTGCATTTTCCGACAGGTCCCTGGTAGTCAGGAGCAGGGACCCTGGGGTGATGGTGTGGGAAACCCATGCTACCACGGAGATTGACCAGACCAGGTCAGATCTGGAGGTCCAAGCTCAGGGCCACTTGACCCCTGCGGCCATGTGGGGGCCAAAGATGAGGTTTAGACGCCCTCGGTACTAGCTATTTCCTTTGCCTGAGAAGAGTGCCCAGCATATGGAATCCCTTGGAGACTACAGTGGCCAGACTCCCGGTGCTCTTTTGAGACTTTCTTTCATGGTTCTGCCCCACTGTCATACTTGAGGCCATGTAGAAGCTTCATATTTAATCCAGTGAGAATAGGAAGTGTAAGAGGAAAAACACACTTTGGTGCTCCTGGAAGGGAAAATATCAAGTGCAGCCTTTTGTTCTCTGCCAAGAGTTACCACAAGGAAAATTCAAGAGAACAGCTAATTCACCCAAAAAGGAATTTAAAAGCAGTGTTTACTTGGCATCTGCCCTGAAATAGCCACTGCTTTCTAAAAGTAGCTCTTAGCTGGGAGAGTCTAAAAGCAGCCCCCTTGAACACCTGTGCTTTAGGTGGTTCTGGCACCTGCTGTATAAACAGGGCATCCTGAGTCTGAGTCTGGAGTCCTGTCTTCCATTTTCCTGTGTGAATGGCCAATCCCACCCTTTCTGACCCGACTGCCTTTGAGAAGGGAGATCTTTTGTGTGTACACATGAAGCAAACCTTGTTCTGTCTCTTGAAGCTCAGCGTTTACAGATTTTCTACACCTTTGATACACAAACTGGCAGCCAAAAGGAAATGACAATAGAACTCATTTTGATACATCCACACAGTGTAGAATCATGTTTAGAAACAAAGTAGTTCTATAATTGTACTGGCTCCTCCTTTATAGGACAGTGTTTGTTTTAGGAAACACAAGAAAACTCACACATCTATCTACCCTTACCCTTCCTCCAGTCCCCACAACCCCCTTCCCCCCCCACCACCACACTGCCCCTTTGGGCTGCATCTCTCTCTGGGATCTTTGGTGTGGCCTTAATTCATGGATTCCACTTTATGACTTTCCTTAAAGTTCTAAAAACAAGCGTTAAAAATGATTGCAGAAGAAAATTGAGGTGATGCAAACTTTAACACTTCATGAAGTGGACACTCTCAGAGGACTGCAAAATGGGGTAGAAGGCAGGAAACTTTTATAGGAGAAAGAATAAAGAACAAGGAAGTGACAAATAGAAAATTGCTGATTGGCTGGGGCCACATCAACCTTATTTGGGGCCAGGAGGCCCAGAACTGGCCGGGCATTTGGGGAACGACTGGATACTCTCCAGGTCTGGTCAAGCGGGTCATTCACAGGGACGTGGAAGTTACCTAAGTCTAGGTTTGCTGACATGGCACCCCCCCCACCACCCGCACCAGCTGCTCCGTCTTGGACCTGGCAAATTATTTCAACCCAAGAAACTAGAATTCAGTGCGCCGAGGGAAGACGTGTGGAAGGGAACCCTAACCCTTGCGATTTTATTTCAGCTACGTGTGTGTACAGATTTGGGTGTTTTCTACCACGTGGCATGTGGAAATCTCCAATGAGACTCAATTTACCATCTACAAGAACGACCGCTCTGCCAAAATCCGGCGTCGAACGAAATGCCTTTAAGACCTTCGGCCTAATTTCCCAAATCGAGCTTTTCCTGAGGGCTGAGAGCCTCCAACTGTCTTTTCAACGTTCGCGCTGCGGTTGCCCGGTGTTTTCCCAATCTCTCCCCCAAAATGTTTGGGATCCGCCCCCTGCACCCCAGCTGCGCGCGTGACGTGATTGGCGGTGGTTGCGAGCGGGGAGGCCCGGGGCGAGCGGAGGGAAGGCCAGACCGCCAAGGCCTGGGGGGGCGGCGGTCCTCCCCGCGTCAGACACCCAGGCCCGATGAGCACAGCTGACAGAGAACTGGCACTGAGAGGGAGCGTAGATTTCCTTTTTCCTTCGGTCTGTCCTGTTTCTGTCCTGCCCTTTCTGGATAGACTCAATAAAAGCCACTTAGAATGTGCGGGTTGGAGTGGCTTCGGAAGGAGGAGATTCTGGTGGGCTTGGTTCCTTCTTTCGAGCCCCTTCCCTCTTGTCTTCCTTTTGCAGCTGCGGGTGCTGGGAGGTGTAAGCCCCAGCGGGAGAAATGCATGAACAATAAAAGCAATCCAGAAGATTTCCTAATCCTGGAGAAAATGGAGAGTGGAGGTGCCGGGGATTGAACCCGGGGCCTCGTACATGCGAAGCACGCGCTCTACCACTGAGCTACACCCCCCGGCTTCCTTCTGGTTTTCCTGCTTTGTAAAATACTACTTCTATTTTCCCATTTTTCAAGCTATAAGAATTGGCCTGCAGAATATCTACTGGACTAAATGTCACTCTTTTTTAAGAAATTACTAAAGTGGGTAGTATTTACAGGCTTCACCGGGTAACTAGATTGTAATCCGAATAGCGCCTTTTCTCGTTCTAAGACGCCCCACTAGGGTAACCTGCTCCAGGGTCCGCTCACCAGCGGTGTTGGGGGAAAGCTACTTGCCTCCGCCACGAAAGCTCCAGGAACGGCTCCCGCCCGGGCCGCAGCGGTGACGGTGCGGATCGGCGCGCCTCCGGGCTCAGGCAGCCGGGCCTCGGTGGGTGAACCAGCCGTTGAACTCGGCACCTGCTGGCTGTCGCGTCGCACACTCCGCGCTGGTCCTCGGCCTGGTTCCACTCTCCCTCTCTGTCCCTCTCTTGACGATTATGTCCACAAAAGGTTTTACAGACAACAACAGCAACTTCAAAACTCTCTCCACTTTAAATGAAGCGACTTTTTCCCGCGGACTGGAGGAATGAACAGGGGCGAGGGCAGGCGCAGGGCCGCGGAGCAAGGTTGGGGGACCCAGCGAAGCAGGCAAACTGCCTTCGCTCTGAAATCCGCCGACACAGCGAGAAAGCCCGCGATAGATGTGGATATTTGAAAGAATGAAGTCACAGCCCTGGACACGTCCAGGGGAAGCCATCGGTGGGTTGGAAAATTCGGGGCGTCCTGGACCCTCAGAGCAAGTAAGACGGCTGGCCTGGGAAAGAGAAGAAAAGCCATTTGCTCTGGAATGCTCGCTTTCAGCTTAGCTTGTCCGCCGAACATCTACTCACTGACTTCAGAACCTAAGGCTCTTTTTCATCCAAGAGCCTTGTGTAATATTGACAAACGTATTTTGGGCAGATTTTCATTTAAAGATTTAAAAACGTTAAGTATTTGCTAGTGAAGGCAAGAAAAATGGAAGACTCCCAGTTCTGATTCTCGTCCCTGAGTCCTCTGAAAAATTTACTGGAAACAGTGAATGCAGAAGGATGGTTGCGGTCAGCTGACATACTGTGGGAAGAAGAATTCCTTGATGTCTTTGTGGACCTTCCAAACTGGGGATCTGGGACTTGTAGACCTGTAGTCTATGGCTTTCCTGACTTATTTCCACTGCACCTCTGACTTCATGGACACTAATAGTTTTCTCAACTTTCTGTTCAGAAAGCACTGCATTCTTGGAGAAAGGTCTTTCCCTTGCTCCCTCCCTCAGAAGTTGGGATTGATATCCTGCCACATTTGGTGATTGATCTGGCCTACTGACATCTCTCTCTCTCTCTCTCTGTCTCTCTCTCTGTCTCTCTGTGTGTGTGTTTATATGTAAGGAAAATGAGGGAAGAGAAAAATCAGTAGGTAGGTTTTCTGTTCCTCAGCCTTCACACACATTCAATTGAGAATACAAAAGAAAATTTAATGAACATTGCACAAGGGCCTGTTTTTCTCTCCTTTCCTCTTTCTTTTTTTTTTCTTAAGATTTTATTTTTAAGTAATCTGTACACCCCACATGGGGCTCAAACCCACAACTCCAAGATCAAGAGCTGCATGCTCCACCAACTGAGCCAGCCAGGTGCCCCTGCTCTTTCTTTCTCTTTCCTGTTCCTTGGTGAACTGTGAAACCCATGGAAGGAGCAGGAGCTTATTCATGTGGCCATAACATGCTTACTCCTCTCCTTCCCAGAGATCCTAAGTGAGCATGATCTTTCTTTCTGTCTCACTCCTTCTTGTCTTTCTTGTGCTGATGCAACTTGGATGTGTACAGCTTTGAAGGGGAAAGAGAAAGGGTGTATTGAAGGAACCCAGGAAAAAAGCTGGACTCTCCTACATGTTGAACCTCTGTTCTCCCACGGAGCTGCACACCTGGATAGACCCTACACTACAGTAAATCCCTACAACGGATGATTGCCCTTATTTCTGCACTATTATAGGATCAAACACTTGGTAGAACAAGGCTTAGTGTATTTAACTTGCCTATTTCACAAAATTCTAGCCTGAAACTTTTTTCAAACCTATGTCGAGAGAAGGCTATCTGACCAAATAGCATTTCTGCCACTAAAAGCCCCCCAGCCTAGCCCACTCCAAGGTCTGCTCACCAAAAGTCTACCAGAGCACCAGTTCTAATTCTGCACCAGGGAGAATCCCAGCTGGAATCTTCACTTCTGTCTCCAATTTCCTTTTTTTTCAACTTCTGTCATGACTACGAGGCAAGGGAGACCCTGTTAAAATTAAATACAAAATAGAGACTAGACTGGAAAATTGCCTTAAAACAATTTAAGCCACATAAGCCAAACTAAATCTAGCTTATTTCATGAACACAAGTGAAACTTAGGTTATTTCTCATAAACACCTCTGATGATTGTAAAAGAAACAAGTCATCTTCCTAAAACTTGGTGTAAAACAATCACTTTCAAGCAATCCTCAACCATCAGGAACCCCCCACTGCAATAACCAATCACTATAAAAATTAAACAACTTCCTCATTTTCACATTATAAGTCATCCTGTGATGTCATGCCCTGAGCTTCCTATCAGCCTTAAATGTGAAAGCTCCCAGTTCACGAGCTATTATTATATGCACAATAAACAATAAGTACTATTTTATTGATTTGGTGGTTTTAATTTTGCTATTCTTATTTTTGATAACCCATAAGATAGTGCAGCTGTATAGAAGATTAGCAGTGTGTTACCTCAGGGAAATTAGGTCCATGTGGGAGAAAAGAAAGAAGTTGGAATAAAGTAATAATGTTGGTGAGAAATGAAGCATGGTAAGATGGGTGACCTGAGCGCTGATCTAAAAATTTAGGCTAATTTGGGGGAGATTTGACAGAAGAGGAATGAACTGATCACAAAACTTGGTCATAAACGAAGAACAGTGTGTTTTACCATCACCGCTCTCATCATCCCTGGTGTAGACCCAGTTAGTGGATGCTTCGGCTCTGGGTTCAGGAGACCCCTCACAAAAAAGGGGGAAGAGAAAAGGAAGGAAAAGCTACAATTTATTATGGAGACTTGTTTGGACAGAATTCTCCCCTAAATAAAGAAAGCTCAAAGAGGCAATATGTGAGCTGGGACAACAGGTTTTGTAGAGCTTTTGCAAAAATCTAAAACCTTTTAAAACCTCCATAGGCCTAGAGAAGTCCTCACCTGCATCACGTAAGACACAAAGAGTGGCCCTGAGTTTGCCCAATATTTTGTGTGACAGTCAACTCCCACAGGAACCTGTTGTTGTTGTTTTTAAGATTTATTTATTTGTCTTAAGAAGAAAGAGAGTGCTCAAGCCAGGGTGGGGGGAAGGGCAGAGAGAGAATCTCCAGCAGACTCCCTACTGAGTGCAATGCCCCACGCCCCAGGCTGGGCTCAACACAGGGCTCCAAGTGGGGCTTGATCCCATGACCCTGAGATCATGACCTGAGCTGAAACCGAGAGGAGAAGCAGTCAATAATGTCTGTGATTTTAAAGTCTCCCAGGTAATTCTGTTAATCAACCAGTTTGGGAGCCACTAGCCTGGAAAATCAAGCACCCAGAGATTGGATTGGATTGGATTGGATTAATTTATTGGCAAAATTTCAACCAAAAGGAGACGAATTTACAGGTGGTCCACTGTATCTTTCTCCCTAACCTCTGAACACACACATACACACACACACACAAAATGGACAAGGTCCCCTTTCTCCTAGAGAAAGAGAAGGTGCGGGAGACGTTCGTCCCACAGGAAGATGGGACTTGTCTAGCCCAAAGTTGTCATGGCTTTGACAGCGCCCGGCTGCTGGGTACACAGGGTGAACATGTGTGGGCTGGCCCGGGTCCCTCCAGGCAGGAGCCTCTCTTATGGGTAGCTCCCACAAGAACCACAGGAAGCCAACTTTTCTGAAACCCTGTGTGTAGTTGCGTTGGGAGCAGTGTTGAGTGTTTGATTCAGGCTTGAACTTCTCCGGTATAAGTGGGAGCAAAATCAGTGTGGAAACCTGGAATAAAGAGAAAGTATGAGGCAAAAATCCACTTGATTAGATTTCTATGATTTCTTTGCCCATGAAGCAGCATAGCTCAGCCAGTGATGGTTTAGTCTTTGAATGTGAGATTTCAGAATTTAAGCTCCATGTTAAAGCTAGTCTTTCCTTTCACCTACATATTTCTTTCTTTTTTTTTTTTTTAAGATTTTATTTATTTATTTGACAGAGCGAGACATAGCAAGAGCAGGAACACAAGCAGGGGGAGTAGGAGAGGGAGAAGCAGGCTTCCCATGGAGCAGGGAGCCCGATGTGGGACTCGATCCCAGGACCCTGGGACCATGACCTGAGCCGAAGGCAGACGCTTAACGACTGAGCCACCCAGGCGCCCTCACCTACATATTTCTAATTCTTAGAGGCTAATTGAAACCTGGTTTTCTCTTATAGTGTGCACTTCCTTCCATACATCTTCCTATTTTCTCAACTGGCTTCTAAGTCAAGACTCTGAGGGAGAAAACCCAGAGTTGCAATCGAGTAAGAAAACCATTGGTCAAATGTAGGCAACCCAGCAGTTTTTGTATTCTATCCTCCCACTGTAGGCAGAAGGACAATTTTAGAGACTCTTACAAGGTTTAGATGGGTGAACACATGAAAAAGAAAGATTTGAGAGTACAAGAAAAATGTAGATTGAAAGTAGATTGACACAGGATTTAGAGCCATGTTTGGATCTGGGGAGTTAGGGATTCAGCTAAGAAAATCTTCAGGTAGCTTACCCAGACTTATATCGACCTAGTAAGTACAGAGGGAAGAACAGGAATTTGTCTAGGTTTTTGTTGTTTTTTAGGTTAATTTTTTTTAATTCTTTTTCTACTGAGAAAATAATTTATTCAGTTGTGAATCAGGAATTTTATTATTGTTTTTTTTTAATGTTTAAGAATAACTACTCATGAGATCTTGAGTTTGTTCACTTGGGATTTAAATTTAAATGAATAAAAAGAAATCAAGATTCCCTCAAAAGTAAACATCAACCCTTTCCCCTAATCTTTTAAGATAGATCATTTCTTTGGTGTAGGACTTAAATGCTCAACTGTCTCTACTCCAGGATGGATCCCAGAAAATTTGAATCCTGGAGAGGCAGCATCCTAACTGACGTGTGGTCTCCGTTTTCTTTCACGAAGTCCACTTCTTCAGGATTTTTGTTGGTTTGGTTAGGTTTTGCTGGGTTGTGAGATTTTTTTGGCAAGGACTAAAGAGTAGGAGACACAGTGAAATGGTAGGAAAAAATGTGGGCTTCATTTGGATCACGTAAGCCCATTGTGCCCATTGTGGAGCCAGGGCAGTGGCTCTTCAAATCCATCACTTAAAAATGGAAACAAAATGACCCAAACTGGAATACAAGCAAAGTATAAATATACCTGCCTATGTAGATGTTGCCTTCCAACTTCCTTGACACTGAATCGCTTAACTTTAAAGAATATGTAGGATTTCCGAGCTTCTCTTAGAGAAGGGAACTGTATGTTAAGATGTTCAGTCATGAGGACTGGATCTCCCATCGCCATCCCTTCTGCTTGTGATATAAAATCAGTTATCCATTTTATTCACCATATCTGGTTGTTCCACTGCTTTAGCGCAGACGGGGCAGGGGAAAACGAGAGGGTTTTTCCAATCCGGTCCACTCCTGGATTGTCAGCCCTCCACTTTGGGGCATGATGGGCTGGGGGCCCCTGAGGGTCAGAGCAGGCAGCCGCAGGACACGTTGACGACTGATTGTCATGAAGCGCAGGTTTGGAAGGTGGAACTCCTAGCCAGCCTCTTCAGTCCACCATGGGCCTTTGCCTTCTCTGACACCATCCACTTCCTCCGGCCACAGAACTGAAGACACACAAGTGGCAGAGTCCGGCAGACTAAAAGTGACTTGGGCAAAACAAGAAGCATCTTCCATGCCAGCCCCCGCCGCGCTGGTTGTTGTGGGTGTGAGGAGGCCGGAGATCGCCCACATGGCCTCCCACTCAGCACCTGGATCCGTGCTGTGTTTAAGCACCAGCCCCGTACCCTGAGCCCCTCAGGGGTGGCTCCTCTTTTCCCACTCTCTGCCACTTCACGGCAAACTCACTTTCAGTCTTTTGTTTTCACTCCATGCTGAGCCCCCACCGGCTCATTCACATTCCCTGGGACTCCAAACCTTCACCACCATGATGTCCACTGGGAATCTCCACCAATCTTCTGTACAGAAGCCAAATGACATTTTCCTGATGGGAATAGAACATGGGACAGCCAATGGCCTGAAGCAGTCTGCTACTGAAACCATCCGAGGATTGCCAAGGGGGACTGTGTCCTTACTCCAGAGTTGTGCTGCCAAGCAACTCAGCAAGGACAATGAAGTCAAGGGGATGACCCCCCACAACTGGATCTTGTTGCCAAACACTTGGTTAGCACTCTTTTCTCCAGTACGTTATCTGGCACGTGCAGAGTGTTTCTGGCTTTTTCTTTGCCTGTGTCAACATTTTTTATTTTTTATTTTTGGTTCAGTTGATAGTATTTTCCCCAAACCCAAAAAAATAAGAAATCACTGGGAATTTACATCTGATTACCATAGGTTCATTCTCCCATACTGCAAGGTTTGAAGTTATAAGGAAGAAGAGCAAATATTTGCTGTATTGGTGTTTTGTTAGTATTGTTTAAAAGTTAAGTGTTACTCTTCTGAGAAAGCTGCCAGAATCATACTCTCTCAAATTCGGAAACCTACTGGCATAGTTTAAAGTCAGATATTATTTCTAACCAAATTATACTCTTTTGTCTGCCAAGATATCTTGACAGTCTTAATATCTGAAGGCAGGCCTATGTGATAATCCCAGCAGTATTCTGGGGATAAAGATTTTAGTGGGTTTGTTGAGAAGGAAATACTTGTTTAGGTGACTTTCATCATGCCACTCAGCTTCTATGTCATTTTTCTTATCCTGAAGGATTCCCTTGAAGCACTCCTGGGTGATGTTTAGGACCTGAGTGGGTGTTCCTCCAAAAATGGCTGCGTGGTAATAAAAATCCCCCTGGCCAAATGGAATGTAGGCTGCAGACTCCTTCCGTCTCTCATAGGTAAACTCATCGGGATCTGCCTTGTACCACCAGGCCTGCAGCTGAGCCACTGACTGGCCCAGGGTCTCCACTCCAAAGCTATCTTGGAAGACCTGGTCCACGTCCATGCAGAAGAGGAAGTCCACTTCATGCCGGATGTGGGCCACAATGTGCTCCCCAATGGTCTTCATACGCATCATGCTGATGTCCTGCCACCTCTTCTCAGGCTCGATCTCAAACACTTTGAAGGAACGCAGAGGACCCAGCTCTATCAAGGGCATCCTGGAGACACCGTCCACCATGATATAAAATATGACTCTGTGGCCAACCATGAAGTACCTATCGGCAGATAGTAAGAACTCCTCCAAGTAATGCTCAGTGTATCTACTATTGTTTTGTTCTCAGCCCTTCGGGGTCCTCAGCAGAACGGAGATGGAAACTGTCCTCTTATAACATTCTCCTATCTTCCAACAGCAAAAACCGTCAAACCCACAGTAATTTTCTGTTTGGCATAGTAATTTTCTAGGATGGTCCTGTTGTAAGTGCCTTCCCACACGACCAGCACCTTCCATCCGGTCATTGTCAGAACCTCTGGACTTTTCTGTGGGTTAAACCAGTCTGATAGCTGAAGCTCTTCGTTGTTTTCCTCTTCTTGTTCATTTTCATCGTCTATGTCTTCCTCTTCTTGGTAAATGCGGGTCCCGTTGTTAAACCAGCTTGGAAACCACCAGCCCTCTGAATTCTGCTGTCACCAACTTCTGGGGTTTTTGAGTGATATATCCACAAGAAAGAGCCTTCTGGGCTGTGGATATATTCCCAAAACACAACAATTAACAGTGGAGACAACCAGCATTGACAGAATCACTTTTCCTTTGACATTCATTATTTTCTCCTCATCATCTGCTTCTCTCCCCGCAGAGTAAAAGGCAAAACAACAAAGTTCTATTAAGCTCCGCTCTGCAGAAGGAGGCAGGGCTGGGAGGAAGGGAAGGTGCTGTGCTGCCTTCCAACTCCTAGTTCCAGGTAAATGGAGGAGACAATGAGGCCTGTGCTGGAGTCAGCAGGCAAACGATAAGCCGATAAGCCGGTTAATTTGTTTTTAAATTAGAAGCAAGAAACAGAAAATTCCTGCCACCATTATGTGGTTTTAGGCCTTGTGTTAGCATTGAGAACCCTGGGACATGAATTAACAATGTAGTTTAAGACAATAACGATAAAACACCTAGTTCCCAACCAGCAGATTAAGAGCTCACAACTAAAATTGGAACAACACCCTAAAACCTCCTTACCTTCTTATATGAATGGGTGACTTAGAGCCCTTCCCACTACACATCCTCCGAGGACCCTCCTCTTCATAGCCTCATGAAAATGCAAAACTCAGGATAAGAGTTCCTGACTCAGAGATTAGAGCCTTCTGAAACTTCTATAAATTGTTACTTAGATGTAATAGACTCTAAAATGAAAAGAAGTGTCATGGTTCCTGCCAATAATGCCCACCTTGGTCACTAATAATGATGACTGGGTTTGGGGAGGAGATGTCTGGTCCAGGAGATAAAGTGTGCCACGAGGCGTACAGACTACAGTAGAGAACAAGGGCGGACAAGGCGTTCAGAAGTGGGCAGCCTATTTCTTGGCATGGGCTGCTGCTTCTTCTTCTTCTTCTTCTTCTTCTTCTTCTTCTTCTTCTTCCTTTTTCTCATTTCCATCTTCCTTTCCCTTCAGTAATATTGCAGAACGGTAGCTCAGGTGAAAAAGCTGGTTAATCTAGTGGCTACTTGTTACTCATTTCTCTCTTACGTGGTCCCATTGCGTAGGGGCGGTCCACTGTTGTCAAGGAGCAGAAAATAGTGAGAAGAAGGGGGTGAACGGAGACAATGCTATATTACTGGAGTCATGGGAAGACAGAGCAGCCCTAGATCCACCAGGAACTGAACCCAGAACTTTCACACATGCAAGAAACACGGCCTCCCATTGAACCACACCCCTGACAATGGCAGTTTCTTGCAGCATCCTGCAACATATATACATTTCGCCTATTTTCTGTGGGTCTTTGAAAGCCTAACTTTTTAAAGCAAAGGCCAGGGCGCCTGGGTGGCTCAGATGGTTAAGCATCTGCCTGCAGCTCAGGTCATGATCCCAGGGTCCTGGGATTGAGTTCCACATCGGGCTCCCTGCTCCTTGGGAGCCCGCTTCTCCCTCTGCCCCCCCCTCTGTCTCTCATGAATAAAATCTTTAAAAAAAAAAAATAAAGCATCATGAGTTCAAGCCCTGTGTTTGGTATGGAGCTTGCTTACAAGAAAACCCACAAAAACTTGTTATGAAAAGAAAGTCCATTGTGTTAAGCTCACTATATGTATAACCTCTAAGCTAGATCCCTTTTTTGCACCGACATAAAGAAAGGATAATACTAATTCTAGACTGTATGACACCATTCCTGCCCCTAGAACCTTGCCTGTGTGTCCAGTCCTCTCCCAGATCCTCTCACTGGCCTAAATCCTCTTTTTATCTCATTTTCCAGCCACTTCCAGCGAAGTCCCAAGATGGAATTTTCACTTCTTCTCTACAGTTTCTTTCTCTTGTGGTATAAACCAGTTTCAACCAGTCTCTCTCTCGTCCATACCCCTGAGTCCAAGTATTATCTGTCTGCGGTTAACTTCTGGCTTTATTTGCTGTACCAGGCCTTGCCTGCTCCACCTGCAACCAATAAAGCCCAAGAAATATCTCCTTGCAAAATTGAGAAGCACCTCAACACCAACACATACAAAATAAGAAGCATCTCCTATTTCCAATTGTCTTGTTTCCCTCAGTGTTGTGTCTTATGAAATGGCTACAGCTGGTAAGACCAAATAGTAGGTGGTTACCAGGAAGTCTTGCGGGGTTTGATGTATTTGCCTTCTGACCTTATGTACTCCCAACTCCTTCAGGTCGGGCACTACTTCATTCACTCTGAGTCAAGTGATTAACCCAATAATTGTTTCATAATAAAGAGCAGATACATGACTTTGATTAAATTGTTGCCAGGTGAACTGGGGAGCACACCTGCCTCCCTGCCCTGTCCTGGGTCCTCCACGCAGCCAGACCCAAAAGAGTCACCTAAGGTTCTTGGTTGTGTCACGAGAAGGAATTCAAGGACAGACACGCAGCACAGAGGACAAGCGACACAAGAGGGAAAGTTTATTAAAGTGAAAAGTACAATCTTCAGACCTGAGAGCAGGCAGCCAGAGAGCGAGAGCGAGAGCGAGAGCGAGAGCTGTGCACCCTGAGGGTTGGGTTTCTTTTATTGACAGTTGTTCACTAGGAGGCGGAATATTCATTATTTGGGGTGGGGACTTCTTGGAAGCAGGGTTTGGGGGTTTTCTTCGTTATTTGACCGGGGGTTTCCTGTCGTGGTGCCGCCCTCGTGGGCCTGTCTGGTGGGATCCAGCTTCTCAGCTTCTCGTGGATGCTGCCAGGACGGACCTCTGACCTTCCCCGCAGCCGGCCACGGCCGCCTCCTTGCTGGCCTCCGGGCATCCCGTTAGAGCCTCACTGACCGCCCACTCTAACAAAATGAATGGAAGATAATGTGCACGGCTACTGTTTTTTTTATTCTTCTTGAAGGGAAACAGTGACTGCATAATATTTTTTTTTCAAAAAAATAATCACTAGTAATTTCTTTGGTCTAGATTTATAATTCTCCTTTAAGGACTGAGGAATTATGGCTTCAAATCTCCAAAGTGCTAGGATCATTTAAGTACTGTTGAGGTTTCGATCTTCCTCCTCTAGAGCTTCATCGGTATCATCTGGCTTCTTCTAAATCTGATTGCCGTTACCTCCTTCAATGGTAAAGAAATTTCCCATTTATATTGGGAAGTTCTCCCTTTCCTTCCTCTTTCATTTACTGCTCCTTTTCCTCTTCCTTCATCTCTCTCTTTTTTTTCACTCCTGCTCCCCATGAAGCCGCCTTAGCCCCTCCTGCCAATCTAGTAGTCTTTAAGTTTTAGCAAGCACCCTTAGCGCCTGTGACTGATGAACTTAAACCTTTCTCTGTATATGTATAGATAGTGCATTCTTTCCTGGAAAGAACGGAGCCCTCCTAGCCGTCACCAGGCTGTCCTGCACCATCCCGGGCACCAAGGAACCAAACCCTCTTGCAGAACCTCGAGCACCACAATGATGTCTGTAGCTAGCACCATTGTCATCAAGAACTGTCATAGACCAATGCACCCCCTTAACTGATTAAATTTCTTTAAAAATTCCTGGACCAGGCAGAAGCCTTAGAATTGGCTTTTGGACAAGAGTATGCCTTTTCTCCCCAGGGGCCCGGCCTCTGAAAGCTCCTATTTCTTTCCCGTCAAAACTCTTGAGTACTGGTCTTTCAAGAGACGGGCAGCTGAACTTGGGCTTCGGCAACACTCTCTCTAAACTTTTCTGTACTTTCATAAAATCTTTAAAAAAAAAAAATAAAAGGGCGCCTGCGTGGCTCAGTTGGTTAAGCGACTGCCTTCGGCTCAGGTCATGATCCTGGAGTGCTGGGATCGAGTCCCGCATCGGGCTCCCTGCTCAGCAGGGAGTCTGCTTCTCCCTCTGACCCTCTTCCCTCTTGTGCTATCTCTCATTCTCTCTCTCAAATAAATAAATAAAATCTTAAAAAAAATAAAAAAATAAACTTTTCTGTACTTTCATTCTCTGTCTCCCTCCAATGCTTATGCTAAAAAAGGGGTTTTTGGGGGGTTTTGTTTTGTTCTGTTTTAATATCAGGTAAGGTTTGATGAAGGTCAGCCCCGTTTCTTAAATAATATTGCGGCTTATTTGGCACCCTCACACGCCTCTTTAAATCATATTTAACTTCCATATAAAGAAAATACAAAATCCCATTAAGCCATCTTTTGGTGATATTTCTTTTTGTCCTAAGGTACACTCCCCTTTTGGTATCCTGTTACTCAAATTCCGAGACATAAGGAGAACTGTAATTAATACATCTTATGTTATAGGGTGGTTGTGCTGAGTTGATGGTGCCCCTCCCTCCAAATTCATGGGCTTCCTGGAACCTCAGAATGTCACTTTGTTTGGAAATAGGGTCTTTGCAGATGTAATCAAGTCCAGATGAGGCCATGAGGGTGGGTCCTAATCCAGTATGATTGGTGTCCTTGTAGGACAGACACACAGGGAGACTGGTGTGACCACAGAGGCAGGGTTTGGAGGACTGCAGCTGCAAACCCAGGAGGCCGGGGGGGGGCGGGGGGGAGGGCTCCCAGCTCTTACAGTACTTGTGTCTGCCCCTGCCCCGCCTTTACAATTCTCCCCTCCACCCCCCTTCTTATTCCCGTTCCATCAGCAAGCTCTGCAGCCGGCGGGAGCCTTGTCTGGCAGAGGGAGTCAAATCCTCACTGCTGAGAGTTCCCTATAATTGCAGGGCTCCCTAGATCAGGTTATTATCCTTCCCATTGACTTTAATCACAGTACATGAAGATTATTAAAAGCTACCCTCAGGAAATCTCCTTGAATTTTGCGCATATTCCTTTGTAACCCGATTGCACAGTAACGCAACGTCTCTTCTCTGGAGGGTTTCCGAAACAGCAGAGTTGCACGGAGCGGACCCCGACCCTCTCGCTTAAATATTGGCGCCCCAGCAGACAATAGCGGTGGCCCGTACGGTGGAGACTGAGGCCTTGGCCCCGCACGGGGGTGTAGCTCAGTGGTAGAGCGCGTGCTTAGCATGCACGAGGCCCTGGGTTCGATCCCCAGCACCTCCACGCGCACCTCCCACCCCAGGGATGGCGCCGGCCCCCACAGGAACCCGGTGGCCCCCACTCCCCCCCGACCTGGCTGCCTCGGCACAACCAAGCCAGGAGGTGACCTGGACGCCACGACGGACAGGCCACCAACACGCGAATAGCGTGTTCTTTTGACTACGTCAAGTGCCATCACCGCCGTGTGGACGCAGCCGGGTTGGAGGAACCAACGCCCTCGGAACTGCAACGAATTACTATCAAATTCTCAACTGTGAAAGGGAAAGAAAAAGAGCAATGGAAAGGCTTTAAAAAAAGAATGAGAAGCTATCGGACAAAACCCACTAGATTTCTTCCCTTTTTCTCGCGCTATTCTCGTGGTAATAAAGAAAACTCTCACTTCCCTTCTCCAGGCTCTGCTCTTCCCTACCCGTCCGCACATGCCCGGCGTGGAAGCGCCCCCGGGGGAAGGAGACCTTGTACGGCCTTCAGGTCAGGGTCTTGAAGCGGCCGGGTCCGGAGAGGCCAGGGCCGCGGAATTCCTGTGAGGGTCGGGCCCTCGTGGAGGTGCCGGGGATCGAACCCGGGGCCTCGTGCATGCTAAGCACGCGCTCTACCGCTGAGCTACACCCCCGCCGCGGGAACCGCGGCCTCCACCATACCGGTCGCCCTATGGTCCGCAGGGGCGCCAGGTCTAAGCGAGAGGGTCGGGGTCCGCTCCGTGCCACTCTGCTGTGCGGAACCCCTGCAGAGAAGGGAAGCTGCGTTCCGAACTGCAGGCCGCGGAGCGCGAGAAGCTCTCCCCCAAGTGTCGGCGCTCGGGGCCCTGCTCGAGGCCCACCTCCTGCCCAGCGCAAGGGGCGTCTCGGGACGGAGTATGCTCCTGGTCCTTCAACCTCCTTCTCTCCTATCGGCAGCGCTCGCAGACATATGTAAAAGTGGCGCAGGGCAGGCAAGGACCAGCCCCTCCATAGGACCGAGTGAGAGAAAGATGGAAGGAGAGGAAGGAAGAAAAGAGAGAGAGAAGGAAGGAGGAAGAAAGGAGGGAGGGAGGGAAGGCAGGCAGGCAGGCAGG
>NW_027397171.1:631142-644607 GCF_003265705.2 Callorhinus ursinus
AGGAAGGCAGGCAGGCAGGCCGTACCACTAGAGGTGCTCAGGCAATTCAGGTCCAGGGGAAGAGATAAGACTGCGGTGTAACTGCTTCACAATACTGGTGTGCAATGAGGAGCAGAGAGTGTGTCGGTCACTACCCTCCTAAATCGCTGCGCCCCACGTCTCTGGAGAGGGGCCGTCCTCGCTCGGTCCCGGGCACTGCTTCTCTGGTTCTGAGAGCCCCAAGGACCAGAAACAGGAAAGGAGATTAGGAAGCGCGTTCCTGTGGACATTGCACCTTTCAGGAAAAATGTTTCCGAGGGGAACTTGAAGGAAGAGAAAGAGCCCATTCCTAGCACAACACACTAAAAATCAGTCCCTTCCAACCATAATGACGGAGGTGTAGGTGGATCTTTGAACTCAGGGCTACTTCCACCAAAGTCACAGTATGAGGGGCATACCGTTGTAAAGAAAACTTCCTCCCCTCCCTCTTCCTTTGATCAGTGTAGACTCAGGCATTCTTATCTTAGCCATTAAATTCATTTACTTATTTTTGTTTAAGTGGACCCCACCGCCAGCCCATTGCGGGGCTCGAGCTCGCCCACCTGAGATCAAGGGCCAGATGCTTAACCGACTGAGCCACCCAGGCGCCCCAGGTTTTTGTCCATTGTAATGTTCAGTGCTTCCAAGATTTGTCCAGTAGACGCCGTGTCCTTCTAAGTCAGCCAGCGTCTGTTGAGCATTTCTTACATTCTGGCAGGGAGAGATGGTCCAGGCTCCTCTTGTGATTTCCCTGCCCCAAGCCTCGGGGACAGGAGATCCTTCCGGCAGCCTTGGTTCCTGCTGGTGGGGATCCGTATTAGGAAATTAAGATAGGACACCAGCTCTCCTCACTGTCACCAGGGTGTCGCTCTTTCAGCAGACAGAGCCAAGACGGGGCTCTTCCCTGACGTCTTCTCCTAACCCTTTGTGTGTAGCCCCGGATTTAAGGTGGGCTGAGCAGCACGAATGGACCTTGGGAAAGGTGCCTTTCTGTCCAGCATCATTGCCTTCCTCTTCATGCAGCCGGAAAGAGAATGCAATCTAGGGGGCTCCAAAATAAGGGAGCTGTATATAAAGAGTCTTTGTTAGCAGTCTCAGGTCCTCAGGACTCCCGGGGAGGTAGATGGCTGTGATTAAAATGCTTCTTAAAAAAAGGGAAAAGAGGAAGCAAAAGCCCTGGGGGTGTAGCTCAGTGGTAGAGCGCGTGCTTAGCATGCACGAGGCCCCGGGTTCGACCCCCGGCACCTCCACCTCCCCGATTCCTCCTGCACCTCCGCTACAGGGATCTTTTGGTTTCTGGATGAAAAACCCCAGGTTTCGGTCTGCAATTCTCCGTTGTGTTAGGAGGATGCTCTCTTAGCGAACTGCCTAGACAGACATCTTGGAATACAAGGTGATAATTAATGCTCGTTTACTCAAAAGTCGGCATTTTTATTATCCATCCACCCTGAGCAACCGCTGCTGTGTTCTCTAAAGTCTCATACTCCACAGAAACTGAGTTGTGTGGGAAATCTGAGTTCCGAGAGCAGGAACCTCTCCAACCTGAAAGGGCAGCTCCTAAGACAGTTAAACCATACCCACCTCGTCTTCCATGCGCCCCAAACTAGCATCCGGAACCAGGTCAAGAGGGTTTTTCCCGGATGGGAGGGAAAATTTAAAATTAAAGGCCTAGAAAATCTGAAAAAGTCAACCTGCTCTAGTACTTTCGGGGAGAACAGTTTCTTCTCTGGAACGAAGAACACGGGAGTGCCCAGTAATGAGAGGCAGCACCGGCCAGCTGCAAAATTTGCTGGGTCTTGAGCCCTGCCAGCGGCGCTGGTCACCGTCCCCTGCAGCTGGCCCTGATGACAGGTCAGGTGACAGGTCGGGGACAGTCCATCCCAGCCGAAGAAGCAGGCCGCTCTCTGTTCCCTTGCCATCTCTAGAAAGATTGAGAGATGTTCAAGGATGCCGGGTGTGAGCTTAGAAGGCAGAAGATGCTCGTTTACTACAGAGACCTGCCACACTGCCCTGCCCTGTTTGGATTCCAAAATTAAAGAGGTGACCAGAGTATGGGAAAACTTCCCTCTCACTGGTCCTGAGCTCAGACTCTGGGGTAGGAGTCCTGGGTACTTGGGGAAGCATCAAAGAGCGCAGACGCACCTTGTCCCCCGACTTGGGGCAATTGCTTTATGTTGTGGGACAACTCTACCTTCCTCCAAAGGGAGTTTTGAATCCACAGTCCCGATAACAATAATAACTTTGATGAGTCCTCGTGAACTTGATCAGACCACCCAGTTCATAAAGTAAAATAGTTTTTGTGTCTGACTTACACCAGGCGAAAATATTGTACAGGGACACTTAAGTGCAAAGCAAGAGCTCTGAGTGAAAGAGAAAGGCTATTCTTGATCACAAAAGAGGTGACTGGTTTGGTTTCTGTTAATTCAGTGTCGCAAATAATGTGCCCCTTTCAGGAAACCAAACCGCTGCGTTAATCAAGAGGCACTGTGAAGGTTTTGCTTCATGAGTTTAGGAGCCCCTCATCTCTCCCACTCCATAAACGTGGGCCACATTGGCAAGTCATGACCAATCACCAATTGTTCAGTGAATTAACCTACACCAACTCGAGGGGGCGTGCTCCACCCAAAGCAGACCTTCCTTTGCTGCAAGAGGAGTCGCCAAGCAATTCTGCACCTCCCGGATTTCACACAGCATCCAAGCCACGGAAGACACACCTTCCACTCTTCCCGAGACCTACCTCTACCCATCCCTCACACCTGGTGATTCCATCAAACATGTTCTAAGATTACACTCTTATTTTCCTCCAAATATTTTCACTCCTTATTTTGAATTCTGTACATATTGTAAATATGTAGTTATTCATAAAAGAAAAAAAATTTTTTGCCACACTACAATCTGTAAACAGTGTGGGTTTTTCAATTTATTATGAGCACAAGCAGGGGGAGCGGCAGAGGGAGAGGGAGAAGCAGGCTCCCCGCTGAGCAAGGAGCCCGATGGGGGGCAGGACTCTGGGATCATGACCTGAGCCAAAGGCAAGCGTTTAACTGACTGAACCACCCAGGTGTTCCTGCAACACACTTTTTAACTCATTTCTACCCTGAGGTTTTCTATGTGTGTGCATGTAGTATGAGGGTCAGTCAAAAGACACCTTGAAATCTCCCATAAAAGAAGTATCTCTATATTGTGTGTGGGGTGTGTGTGTGTGTGTGTGTGTGTGTGTGTGTGTGTGTGTGAAAGTGCTGTGCATGTTCTTATGAGAAATTATTTGACATTAGGCCATCTTGATTTCTCTGGTGACATGGGGAAAATTATTGAACATCTGTGGTCATTTTAACTGAGCCTTTTAATTTTTCTTCTGCCAAACAGCCTTGCCGATGACGTGCCATCGCTGGTGGTTTTGCACCGGTCTGGAATTTCTAAATTTTAAGGGCTCCAGGAAAGAACAACACTAAGCATATTCTTAAATGAAGGACAAGGTCACTACTGAGATTAGAATACTAAAAACTGAAAGCAGATGAAAACTAAGGTCATAAAAATTCAGATATGAAAACTCAATTTCATGAATAACTTCTTTCTTAGTATTCCTTGGGTGGAAACTAAATCACCTTATTTTATTTTATTTTGCCATATATTCATTTATCATTTCTAGGTCAACATCTTTGATGCAACCCTTCACTAATGTCTTGGCAATCACAGTTTTTGATAAAGTACCATTTTGTAACAGCCTGGATCACTAATGTTATTATGTAAAATATTGAACATCTGCTCTTGGATTCAATCTTCCTTTCAAAGAACTCTTTTTGTTTTGAATATATTTCATGTTTTCGTGTTAATGTAACTTAAGTTTTAATGGCTTTGTTGCTTGATTAATCAACACATTTCTGCAAATACCCCAGCATGCATTAGCACTTCACCATCAGTGAAAACTGCAAAACTAAATTTAACCTATGAAAGATCACCTTTCCACCTAAAACCAGTAGGACCAATTTTGGTCTTCATTTTTTGCAATCATTTCTATCCTTATCATATTGAGATACTCCTGCTTTTTTGACCAAAAAAAAAAGTCAAAATAAATCTAGTCTTCAATAAATTAGGTTTAAAAATAAATGACATGGGGCACCTGGATGGCTCAGTCGCTTAAGCATCTTGACTTCCACTGAGGTCATGATCCTGGGGTCCTCGGATCCAGCCCTGAGTTGGGTTCCCTGCTGAATGGGGAGCCTGCTTCTCCCTCTCCCTCTGCTGCTCCCCCTGCTTGTGCTCTCTCCCTCCCTCTCTCTTTCAAGTAAAATAAATAAAATCTTTAATAAATAAATGACATAAATGTATTTTTTTGAATTTTCTTTTTTAATTTAAATTCTATTAATTAACATATAATGTATTATTAGTTTCAGAGGTAGAGGTCAGTGATTCATCAGTCTTATATAATGCCCAGTGCTCATTACATCACGTGCCCTCCTCAATGTCCATCACCCAGTTACTCCATTCCCCAAAACCCCTCCCCTCCAGCAACCCTCAGTTTGTTTCCTATAATTAAGAGTCTCTTATGGTTTGTCTCCCTCTCTGGTTTTGTCTTGTGTCATTTTTTCCTCTCTTCCCCTATGATGTTCTGTTGTGTTTCTTAAATTCCACATATGAGTGAGATCATCTGATACTTGTCTTTCTCTGACTGACTTATTTCACTTAGCATAATACCCTTTAGTTCCATCCACATCAGTGCAAATGGCAAGATTTCATTTTTTGATGGCTGCATAATATTCGTGTGTGTGTGTGTGTGTGTGTGTGTGTGTGTGTGTGTGTGTGTCTTCTTTATCCATTCATCTGTCGATGGACATCTGGGCTCTTTCCACAGTTTGGCTATTGTGGACATTGCTGCTATAAATATTGGGGTGCAGGTGCCCCTTCTTTTCATACATCTGTATCTTTGGGATAAATACCCAGTAGTACAATTGCTGGGTTGTAAGGTAGCTCTATTTTTAACTTCTTGAGGAACCTCCATACTGTTTTCTAGAGTGGCTGCACCAGCTTGCATTCCCACCAAGGGAAGAGGGTTCTCCTTTCTCCGAATCTTTGCCAACATCTGTCGTTTCCTGACTTGTTCATTTTAGCCATTCTGAATGGTGTGAGGTGGTATCTCATTGAGGTTTTGATTTGTATTTCCCTGATGCCAAGTGATGTTGAGCACTTTTTCATGTGTCTGCCAGCCATTTGTATGTCTTCTTTGGAGAAATGTCTGTTTATGTCTTCTGCCCATTTCTTTTTTTTTTTTTTAAAGATTTTTTTAAATTTATTTATTCATGAGAGACAGAGACAGAGAGAGAGAGAGAGAGGCAGAGGGAGAAGCAGGCTTCCCGCTGAGCAGGGAGCCGGATGCGGGACTCTATCCCAGGACCCCGGGATCATGACCTGAGCCGAAGGCAGACGCTTAACCATCTGAGCCACCCAGGTGCCCTGCCCATTTCTTGATTGGATTATTTGTTCTTTGGGTATTGAGTTTGGTAAGTTCTTTATAGATTTTGGATACTAGCCCTTTATCTGGTATGTCATTTGCAAATATCTTCTCTTACTCTGTCGGTTACCTTTAACGTTTTGTTGACTGTTTCCTTTGCTGTGCAGAAGCTTTTTATCTTGATGAAGTCCCAATTGTTCATTTTCGCTTTTGTTACCCTTGCCTTTGGAGACATGTCTAGCAAGAAGTTGCTGCGGCCGAGGTTGAAGAGGTGGCTGCCTGTGTTCTCCTCTAGGATTTTGATGGATTCCTGTGTCACATTTAGGTCTTTCATCCATTTTGAGTCTATTTTTGTGTGTGCTGTAAGGAAATGGTCCAGTTTCATTCTTCTGCATGTGGCTGTCCAATTTTCCCAACACTACTTGTTGAAGAGACTGTCTTTTTTCCATTGGATATTCTTTCCTGCTTTGATAAATGACAATGTTAAAATTCTAATTTAGCTACCAATGTTAAACTGTAAATTTTAAAAATTGACTTAATTGAAAGCATTTAAATATAACAAGATACAAAAAGACATACTTGTAACTTTTCAGGTCTTCATATGCTCTGGGGTTAGCTGACAAATTAACCCTAAAATATCACCCGCCATAACATCGTCCCACTACACATGATGAGGAAGGGAAGGAAGCCAAAATTTGTGACCCAAAATATATCACTTTGACATAAAAATTACTTTGAGCAGAAAGCAGTTAAGAAGGAACCAACACAAGGAAAGCGCTCTCTACCCTCCCCATTTCTGCCTAAAGTCAGGACGTAAAGTCTCCTTTTACAGGAGACTGACACTTACCAGCCCAGAGAGGCACCAGAGGAATCAGCAAACAAACCTTCTCCATTACTTTCTTCCTGTGTATCTACCTTCCCAGTTTGCTACCCTTAGAGCCTAAAACTGCTTTCCTCTGTCCTGTCATTTCTCTGTAAATTTACTGTTCTTTTTCCGAGATGCTAAGAAGTTCTAACCTGCTGCTTTCAGTTACTGTAGATTTAGGTTAATCCCATGTGATATGCACCACACGTGTTAATAAACTCTGTTTTTCTCTTGTTCATCTGCCTTTCTGTTAAAGTCCCCGCTGAAAACCGAAGATGGCTAGAGGTAAAATTTCGCCTCCCTGGACCAGCCTGCTGGTCTCTGCACTGTTTCCACTGAGCAGGTGGACAGCCTGCGCCAGACCCACACTCGGTTAGATACCTCGGGTCCTCTGGTCAAGCACTTGGGGGTCAAAGCTAGTAAAAGATTCTACAACATTTTTAAGTCCTTATCTCCATGTTTACACTCATTTCATGGAGACCAGGAGCAAATAATGGAAGACAGCAGGTACAGTATTTTTCTCAACTTCTTGGATTATCAGAGAGCATAGCTCAGCAGTAGAGAACATGAAATGAAGTGCTGGGTTCAACATCTAGCTCCGTCATTCCTGCCCTTCCCCTTCAGTCTCTTAAACCATTTCAGACAAACCTTTCTCACTTTCCTCTCTTTGTATTAATTTACTCACTTTTTCCTGCTCATGTCAAAGTTAGATGCATACCCTCCATGGGTTGCCTTTGCTCTTGACCCATTTCAACTCCATGGGCCTCATCATTACTGATGGTGCCTGTCCTCCCAAGGAACGTCTGTGTGAAGCACACAAAAAAGAGAGATCTGGCTCCTGCAGGATCTCTTGAACCAGAGACCCCAGACACGGAAGATTTAGATCAAGCTTGAGGATTCTATTCCATTGGCAATATGTGGACGTGCATGAAAGGAAAAGAACAGGAAGAGAAAGAAACAATAAGAGATTATTAGGCAATTATCTCTGAAAGGGCATTATTTTTTCAAATGTGCCTGGGTCAATGCCGTAGCTGCAGATCAAGGAGAAGCAAACCTGCCCGGCGACTAACCCTCCGCCTTCTTCTCCGCCCTTCTGCCTCCGAGTGCAAATCATCCTGTGCAGTCACCAGAAGGAGTGAGCCATGCACCATGACTCTTCCCAAGCAAGTAAACTGGGGTGCTCCACAGAAGAGAACTAATCACTCTTTCCATCAACTCGGTGCTTCCAAGGTTGAGAAAAGTGGAGTTGGAAATGAGGGGGTTACTGAATCCACACTGTTCTGGTGTAACCACAATAGGTCTCCCATCCTTACCGGATGTAGGAAATGTGCTCAGTTCTTGTCATGAAGAACTCTCATCCCTCCGCTCATTTACACAACTTAACAGGCCACACCCTCCTCCACTCGGTCCTGAGCGGAATTCTTCAGAGACTGGCATCAGGAATGTAGGGATTTCATGTCTTCAAGTTCTCCTTGGCATCCCCCCTAAGACCACCTCCCCACCTCTTTTTAACTCTTTAAATAAAATCATGCCTGTTGTACACAAGTTCCAATCACACAGAGAGCAATGGAAGAAACATGTAAGGGCTTTGGAGTCAGAACGAAGGTCATCAGTGCCATAGACAGGAAGCACAATGTTCCTGTGGCCACCAGCTATGAGGGCAGAGGGACTCGGTCCCGTTTCCTCTCTCTGATTCCTGCAACCATGAATCCTGATGAGAGAGTTACGGTGCCATATACTGGTCACTGATTCAGAGCATTTACCCCCTCCTGGAAGTCATTACCCTAGCTCCCAGGAAATGTCTCTTGGCTTGTGCCATAACCAAGTATTTGAAAGGTCATTCCACCATCATATCAGGTCAGTTGCTTGCTTCGGAGTGATGGCAACACGATAAGACCAGCCAACTCCAGAATATTAGCCCATTGCCGTACTCCGTTTGCTATAAAATGGTTCATTATCTCAGAAACAATGCTGTGGCATGCTGTGGAACATAAGACATTCCATAAATTCATGGATGGTGGTTTCACAGGACCACTGTGAGAGGCAAAGGCAAATCTATACCCAGGGTAAGTTTCTATTCAGGTGAAAATACACACTGACCCTCTAATATGGACGGGGTCAATTGTAATGAACCTGACACCAGGGGGGTAGCTGGCTCCGTCGTGGAATGATAGCATATGGAGGCTCAGAGTTTGTCTGTAATGTTGGTAGTTGGGTCATTTAGAGGAGGCTTGAACCAGATTTATTTTGCTGTATAAAAGTCCACGTTGCTGAGCCCATACATGACCTCCATCCCTGTCACCATGGCCACTCTGTTCATAAGCTCATTGGACAAGGATAGTGATGACTAAGGAGAAGCTTACAGACATCATCCATCAGAATGGGTCATCCTGTTCACCTGCCTGTTAAGATTCCCCTTTGAAGAGGTTGCTCTTTGGGGAGCATTCACGGGGAAACAAATATCCTTAGATTCTGCACATTTGGAGAAATCTATCCATCTGCCTCCTTCCCAGACTTCTTTGTCACCACTTTACCAATAATTTCCCTTCCAAACTTCTACTCATCTAGCCAAACTATTAGCTATTAATTAGTGTAGACCTCTGCCTCACATCCGCCCTTGTAAGCAAAGCAGCCGGATGCCTTGCTTGAAGCTACACCTAGTGGGAAGATTTGCCTTTACCACCGGCCTTCACATTCTTTGGAAGCTGCTAATTTTTGTGTGGTTCCAGCATATGATGCAGAACCACCTGTAAACCATGCCTGGCCTTTTTTTCTTCTTCAGTTATAGGAAATGCCCTATGAGAACCTTCCTACACTGTTGGTGGGAATGCAAGCTGGGGCAGCCACTCTGGAAAACAGTGTGGAGGTTCCTCAAAAAGTTGAAAATAGAGCTACCCTACAACCCAGCAATTGCACTACTTGGTATTTACCCCATAGACACAGAGGTAGTGAAAAGAAGGGGCACCTGCACCCTAATGTTCATAGCAGCAATGTCCACAATAGCCAAACTGTGGAAAGAGCCGAGATATCTATCAGCAGATGAATGGATAAAGAAGATGTGATATATATACATTATGGAATATTACTCAGCCATCAGAAAGAATGAAATCTTGCCATTGCAATGACATGGATGGAACTAGAGGGTATTACACTAAGTGAAATAAATCAGTCAGACAAAGACAAATACCATATGATCTCACTCATGTGTGGAATTTAAGAAACAAAATAGATGAACATAGGGGAAGGGAAAAAAAAGAGAGAGGGAAGCAAACCATGACTCTTAATGATGGAGAACAAAGTGAGGGTTGCTGGAGGGGAGTGGGTGGAAGGATGGGGTATTAAAGATGATGAGCACTAAGGAAGGCACTGGATGTGATGGGCATTAAGGAGGGCACTGGATGTGATGAGCACTGGGTGTTGTACGTAAGTGATGGATCACTGAATTCTACTCCTGAAACCAATATCACACTATCTGTAAACTAACTAGAATTTAAATAAAAATTTGAAAGAAAACCCCAGAGAACCACCCTATGAGGCTGTAAAAGAAGGCTGAAGATACGTACCAAGTGAAAGGGCCAAGACAATATACGCTGTTTTCTCATGCAAATTATTCCGGCATGGAGACCCGCTCAGATATTCTATTTCTACTTGATGAGGAACTGATGTTATGCACGCCCAGCGTTACAGCTGCACAGATTAGGGAAGACCTCTGTCACGCCTGGAAGCTCTATTCTCATGGTAACTGAGTGACTCGTGCTCAGCCATTCATGCTCTCCTGCACCCAGTAACAAGCCAGAAACTATTTTTTTAAAAGAGGATAATACTTTGCAGAGGATGCCATAGTCTTGCTACTGAATCCCAAAGGTTTGTCCTGTGCGTCACTTATAGAAGAATGCTAAAACTCCAAATGCCATCTCTGTCTTTCACACACTTCCGAGTGCTCTGGTGGGTCATAGGGGTGAGGTGTCAGTGTCGCCCTCGTACAGCCTGGACCTGCTGCACAACTTTCTTTTTTCTGGGCTCCACACAAATGGGGAGCTTTCCTAGATACGGAGGAGAGATTCGTAGTTACTAGAGGCAGGGCTGGGGGTCGAAATGGGTGAAAGGAGTGATTCCCATTCATAAAATAAATAAGTCATGGGGATGTAAGGTACAGCATAGTGACTACAGATAATAATACCGTTTTGCATATTTGAAAGTTGCTAAAAGATTACATCTTAAAAATTCTCATTACAAGAAAAAACATTTTGTAACTATGTATGGTGACGGACCTTAACTAGACTTACAGTGGTGATCACTTTGCAATACACACAAACATTGAATCATTATGTTGTACACCTGAAAGTAATACAATGTTATAGGTCAATCATACCTCAGTTTTAAAAAACTGATAGCTTTCCAAGGTACTTGGTAAGTCAGTCAGAGTATTAGGTCCAACTGACTCTGTATTGCCTCCAAAGCTTAAAGAGGTCCACTGGACATTTTCCTTCTTTCCTAGTGGTAGGAGCCAGAAGCAGCAACTCGTTCACCACCTCTGAAGGGCTATCTTGACATACTCTGTAGAAATTTTACTGAAGGTGACAAGCTACTGAACTTTTGTAGGGCTCATTTCTCCCCCTGCGGCTTGCACGTATTGTACCAAGGAGTCTAAAGCACCCGCTACTTTTAGACCAAGGAGTCAAAAGCAGGCCCAATAAGCGTGTTATTATCGATATAATGGACCAATACCGCATCCTGCAAAATGGAGACGTGATCAATGTCCTGTGACTCGATTATTAAAGGCTGGAAATGTTGAATGTCCTCAAGTGAGAGCAGGAGGATCTTGCTGGCCCTGCCAGCCAAAGACAAACCATGCTTGATGGCTGTATTAGTTTGCTAGGGCTGCCAGAGCAAAATGCCATAGACTCGAGGCTTACACAACAGAGGTTTATTCTCTCTCAGTTCTGGAGGCTCAAAGCCCAAGATCAAGATGTCAGCAGGTTTGGTTTCTTCTGAGGCTTTTCTCCTTGAAGCAACCTTCTTGCTGTGTCTTCACATGTCTCCCCTCAGTCTGCATGTTGTCTGTGTCCTTGTCTCTTCTTCCTATAAGGACACAGACCTTACATAAATCATACTGGATTAGCGCCCACCCATAGGACCTCATTTTACCTTAATTATCTCTTTAAAGGTCCTATCTCTAGGGGTGCCTGGGTGGCTCAGTCAGTTAAGCGTCTGCCTTCGGCTCAGGTCATGATCCCAGGGTCCTGGGATCGAGCCCCACATCGGGCTCCCTGCTCTGCGGGGAGCCTGCTTCTCCCTCTCCCACTTGCCCTGCTTGTGTTCCCTCTCTCGCTGTCAAATAAATAAATAAAATCTTCAAAAAAAAATAAAAAAATAAGGTCCTATCTCTAAGTACAGTCACAGTCTGAGATCCTGTGGGTTGGAACTTCAACGTATAATTTTGAAGAGACAGTACTCAGCCCCAAACAGTGGTCAGTTTCTATCAGCATAAAGAATGAACTATTTTCTACAGCAATTGCTGCACATAAGTACCAGTGGTTGTGATGATTTGTTCCAGCAAGGAAATCATAGCTGGGACAGCAGCTAGAACTGAAGTCACCACTTCCTTAAATTCACAAAAGCACGCTGCCACTTCCCATGACGATTCTGTCTTCTGCACAGACCGACAGGCAAGCTGAATGGAGATGTGGGAAGAACCGCCACCGAGCACATCTTTCATGTCCTTGCTGATGGCACTTGTCTTGAGAATTCTTCCAGAACTGCAGTATCCTTTGTGTCTATTATTTTGGCGGGTAGAGAGAACTCATGGCTTCCAGCTGGCCTTTCCTCAATTCATATCTCCCACGTCAGGAGTCCAATCCAGATATCCTTGAGTGAAGAGGAGGCTGGCTCCATGTGAGAAGGGAACTTGGTACACAGCTAATAAGGTACATGGCAAATATTTCTTTTCTAGCCTTCCCCACAGACAACCCACTTACCGAGGAGATTGTTTGGAGACTATTGAACACGGCTCTGAGCCAACATTAAATATTGGAACACAAAATGCCACTGTGGTCTACCAGTCAGGGGGGTGGCTTATAGAGGTCGTGTGACCGATAGAATCAGGTCTGTTTTACCACAGGTCTATTTGAACCCCTGAATCCGCCCCATAGTACTTTCCCAGGACGCAGGATGCCTGGTTGGAGTAGATATACACAGCCCCTCCAGCATCCCATCACCAGAGCTGGATTCAGGGAGCCATTTTAATTGTACCCTCTATGACTGCCACTCCGGAACAGCAGAGAATGGCCACTGCAGGGACTTTTCAGGAAGGAGGCTGTTACTCTCCTCTCCAACACACTTCTCAAGGACTGGGAGAAGATAGTCCTCTAGACCAGGAGTTTCGGCAAACTTTTTTTTAAATGGCCAAAAAGTAAATATTTTAGCATTGCAGGTCACATGGCAAAATCAAGGATATAGGTACTTATATAACAAGAGAGAAAAAATTTCCACTTTTAAAAATGAAATTAAAGTATAATAATAGTTGAGTACAATTATTATTACTCCTAATCATTAGAAGAATGGAATTATCTTTGGGGATAACATTTTGCTTAATTGGGGTTCAAAGTTAGTGTTCCCTATTATCAAGATTTCTCAGCATTTTTGGAGATAATGAGAGACGAAAGGATGAAAAGAAGAGAAAAATGACGAACCTCAAGAAGTTTTACCTTTGGTTTCTTTTATTCTCTGAGCGGTGCCTGGGTCTACTCACAGGATGCCGCGGAGCGAAAGGCTGCCAGGGTTGCCCTCCCCCCCCCCCTCCACCGCCCCCTCCTCCACCTGCCACCCCGCCCGCCGGGAACTGGATCAACCCGCGCGCACGTGGAAGACGGTGGACTCCGAGTCTTTCTGGGTCGGCGAAGATATCGGACAACTAGACAGTCACACTTAAGAAATCTAAAACCCCCCGAAACGAAGGTCGAACACAGTCCGAGTATTGGAGGGGGAGGGCCAGGGGGAGAGGCAAGAAAAGGGTGTAGGTAGACGGCCGAAATAGCTCAGTTGGGAGAGCGTTAGACTGAAGATCTAAAGGTCCCTGGTTCGACCCCGGGTTTCGGCACAACGAGTGTCTTTTGGTCCCTCTCCAGCGTCTT
>NW_027397171.1:645007-714875 GCF_003265705.2 Callorhinus ursinus
GGGGGGAGGTTGGCAGGTGGAGGAGGGGGGCGGGAGAGGGCGGTGGTGAGGGCAAGCCTGGCAGCCTTTCGCTCCGCGACCCAGGCTCCGCTCAGAGAATAAAAGAAACCAAAGGTAATACTTCTTGAGGTTCGTCATTTTTCTCTTCTTTTCGTCCTTTCGTCTCTCATTACCTCCAAAAATGCTGAGAAATGGAATTCAAGGACTGTATACATTTGCTGAAGGAATACAATATACATGAACATTGCCAGGCTAGACGCTCATCACAATATTCCCAACTCACTGGAAAGCAACCGTCCCAGAGATGAGAAACTGAGTTGGCAGAGCGCATCACAGACGAGGCGGGAGGAGGAGGAGAAGCACCTGCCATTCCCCTCCTGTTCTCCCCATTCGGGAGAAGACTCTGCCTACAACAACCCAGGATTCGATGGGGGGGGGGGGATTTCCTCTTTGGGGTTTTCAAACCCAAGTGTTAGACCCCCGCTGCAGGGTCCCCGACCGCCCTGCTGGGCCGGAAGAAGATTGCGGCGTGGTGCCGGTCCGGCCCGGCTTCCTTTGGCTCCTGGGGGCCTGGGGTTTTGTCTCCACGTGGGCCGGCCTCCGGGGCAGCTCTGCAAACTCGCGTCCTTACAGCCCCGCCGAGCGCTGGTGGTGGGGGCTGCGACCTCAGGAGCGGGGCAGGGCCCCCGCGCCACGACGCACGACCCCGGCAGGCGCAGGGCCCGGTCCGCAGGGACGTCGTGGGGCCGGGGACTCGCCGCCCGCCTCTGGCCACAGCGGAACATAGAGAAGAAGGTCTGAGGCCATGATGCAGTGTCGCCCGGCCCGGCCCGGGACAAATGGGCCGCGGTGGCTTCCGCGCCGGTGTCCTGCGCTTTCGGAGGGAGTCTGCACACAGCGCCTTCCCCTCCGTCTGCTCGAGCTTCGCCGCGGCCGCATCGAGGCTCCGAGCCTAATGCAGTGAGGTTGTGCGGAACAAGGCAGCGGGAAAACCACCCAACCCGTGCGTGGGCCATGGTTGCTCAGGGCCGGGTGGCTCTGGGCGGATGAAAGCCCAAGAAAGGGGTGGGGTCCGCTCAGAAACACAGCTGCAGGGTAAAGTCATGCTCGGATGCAAGAAATTCCAGCAGGTCCTGGACGTGGGCTCCGTGGCTTAGCTGGTTAAAGCGCCTGTCTAGTAAACAGGAGATCCTGGGTTCGAATCCCAGCGGGGCCTTTGCAGTGACTGTGTTTACAGGCTTGTATAATTTCCGCGAGGGCTATTTTGCCGGTTTTCCTAAACTTGGACTTGCAGTTTTTATTTCTACCATCGGCCTCCCTCCACACACTCTCCAGCCCTCACCCCGCCACCCCCGACTTCGGACGTAACAGGTAATATCCCAAGGCCTTGGACACAAAATGGAGCTGATCTTGGTACAGCCACACAAAGCAAGACTATGTTAAGAAAGCAACGAGCAATAAGGTGATACTAGTATGCTGCCCTGTTTTCTTGATATGTCTTTTTGTAAATACAAACCACAGGTTCCCTTGGGGTTTTCCGGGCAATGTGATCTCGGGTATTCCAATCCTGATTTCATACAGTTCATGAACGGACCATTTGAAGTTCAGAGAGGGAACTCTGGGCATGGACTTTAATAGGATACTTGCCAGTGCTCTAGAGATTGTAACTCAACTGCAGGTGTGTGGGGGGCCTGGGCGTGGCCATGGAGGTAGATGATTTAATCCAAGAAATGTGTGAATGTTGACTGAATGCTGATCGGCGCGGGTTACATCCGGCGGGACCCAAGGCAGAATGAAAATGTAAGGTCCTTTATCCAAAACAGGAGGGGAAGCCTGCGGCCCACAGACACCTGGGCTCCACGCGGCCCTTCTGCACCTGCTGCCTGTGTGCCGGCCATCAGACTCGCGCCTCCCTCTGCGGGTGTAAAATCCGGGCTGATACCTGCTGTGCTCTAACGGAAATTCAGAATCTCTACCGCTGGGCGTGTGAGGCCTCGCTTTAATTCTTCTGAAATAAGAGTCTGAGGTATAATGTGGTGGCTCTTGGGGGCATGTGCAAGCGGTCGTTTGTGGCTTGCGCCCCAGCATCGGTTTTTCCTCTTGACCGTCCCTGTAGCTCATCAAATAAATACATACATAAATAAATTTTTTTAGAGGAGAGGGAAAGTGCCATTGCAAGTAGTAGTAAAATATAAAGTTTTTTTTTTCTTCCTTCCTTGGTCTCTCTCGACCTGTTAATGTATTTTTCATTTGCTTATTTAATGTCATTCTGATTAAATGGAATCCACATTGCAAATTACCAGCATGAATGTTATTGTTGACCTTTATTTCACACATCAAGATTCACGGGGCATGGCGATGGCTGTTTGCAGAAAGGGAAGCAGGGAAAGCCGGTCGCGCATATTGCGCTCACTCCCTTTGTTCAGATGCCTTGTTCGGTTGTCCCGTTGAACATCAATTACAAAACACAAATTCAAAGGTGTAATTATTATGGAGTTTCAAGATGGCAGATACAGGTCTCGGGGTTGCAGGAGCCGCCCGTCCCTGTCCACAAAAGTACCCTTCTTGCCGAAACCCGGGATCGAACCAGGGACCTTTAGATCTTCAGTCTAACGCTCTCCCAGCTGAGCTATTTCGGCTGCCCGAAAATATAACTTCCCGATATTTATTTTTCGGTACATGGATTGTTTTCAACTTCCGTTTTAGGAGATCCTGGATTCTTCGTGCTGCTGTCTAACCGTCCAGGACATTTATCCACCCAGAAATTGGAGGGAATCTATTGTCTTCCGCCTATATCGCTTGGACCCAATTCCTGGCAGCGTGGGCCGGTGGGTGAGGGAGGAAGACACGAGAAAGGTAACAGGGTTCCAACAGAAAGCCTTTCCGCTCTTCCGCATGTTGCAGTTTAACCCAGACACATCTCAGAAAATTAAGGAAACGAAAAAATTTCATGGGGTCCCATACATAAGAGAAACTCTTCGTGGCCCTGGGTCAGACAAATGTTTTGTAGACAGGACAACAAAAGCATAAAATTCGATAAATTTAACCTCATCAAAAAATGTTAAATTCTGCTCTGTGAAAAGCATGTTTAAAAGAACAGAAAGGCAAGTCACAGACTGGGAGACAAGCTTTGCAAACCATATATCTGATAGAGGATTTACATCTAGAATATATAAAGGGCTCTAAATAGTCAACAATCAGAAGATCTGGTTTAAAAATACCAAAATATTTTAAGTAGAGATTTTGTCAAAGAAGTTATAAGGAGGGCAAATAAACAAAAGATGCTCAACATCAGTCATTAAGGAAATACGAATTAAGACCATAATGATATACCACTTATAACTGCAGTTATAAGAGTTACTAAATTTTTAAAAATATTTTATTTATTTATTTGACAGGGAGAGACACAGCGAGAGAAGGAACACAAGCAGGGGGAGTAGGAGAGAGAGAGGCGTGCTTCCTGCTGAGCAGGGAGCTGGATGCGGGGCTCGGTGGTCCCAGGACCCTGGGATCATGACCTGAGCCAAAGGCAGATGCTTAACAACTGAGCCACCCAAGAGTTGCTAAAATTTAAGAATGCTAGCCATACCAAATGTTGGTAAGAATGCAGAGGAAAAGAAACTTTCATACACCATTAGCAGTAGTGAAAAAGAATTTCTTTAAAAGTTGAAAATGTACCAACCCCATGATCCAAGCATTCAAATTCTAAGTACGTATCCAACAGAAAAAAAAATAAAACTATTATGTCCATACAAATTCTTGTATACAAATATTCATATCAGCTTTATTTGTAATAGCCAATAACTGGAAACAACCCAAATGCTTATCTTAAATGGGTGAATGGACAAACAAATTGTGGTATATCCATACCATGGAATACTACTCAGCATAAAATGGAATAAACTATTGATACGTTAAACATGGTGATTTCAAAATAATTATGATGAATGAAAGAAGTAAAACCAAAAAAGTAAATATGATATGATTCCATTTGTATAAAACTTCAGAAAATACAAACTAAACTGGAGTGACAAGAATTAGGTCAGTGGTTGCTTGGGAATGGAAAGGCAGGGAGGAGTAGGAAGGAAGCTGAACTCAAACATTTTCTTCCTCGCTCTCTCCCCCCCCCTCCTTCCCCTCCTCCCCCTTTCTTTCTCTTTTCTAGACTTGCCAACCATCTGTAGGGTGAAGACCATTTCTCAAGATATGGAATTGAGGCACACAACACAATTAGAAATAAGCAATAATTATTTTCATTCTTCATATAGGCTGTCAAAGTGCTTCCTTGGTTTTCTGGAGCAAGATATCCTGGTCTTGAAGATGGCTGGTGAGCAGGCAAGGTTCACTGTAGAAAGTGAAGGAAGAGAGTAACTACAGACCAAAGACACTTGAAGAGGTGGGTACAGACAAGGTGGTCAATGAAGATCAGGTAGAGTGATCTATGGAGGAGAAAGACACCATAGAGAAAAAGAATGAAGACAAGTGAAACTCCCAACCTGAGATTTTCCAGTGAAGTGGTTCTCAAAAACAAAACAAAGCAAAACAAAAACAAAATGAAGGCAATAGGATGGTAAGGAGCTCTTAGAGAAGACTGACCCCAGCTGGGAAGAACCTAGGAGCAAGAATGGTATACATTTGGACTTCGAATTTACTATATTTGAGTCTAGCCAAAAAAGAAATCCAATTTAGAAATTGTAGAATTAGTGTCATTGACAGAATAAATTTTCTGACACACACAATAATGGCCTTGCCAAAGAATACAGAAGACAGTCATTATTTCCTAATATATCACAAAAGAAGAAGCTCTCACCTGGGGGGTGTAGCTCAGTGGTAGAGCGCATGCTTTGCATGCATGAGGCCCTGGGTTCGATGCCCAGCACCTCCAAGGGCGCTTCCCTTTTTCCTATTTCCAATGTGTTCCATATCCATACACTCCTTCAGGGATGCCAAATCTGCTTTTCTGTTTCTGTTTTTTGTTAATTCTTTTTTCTGCTCACATGAAAAGTAAAAATGATTGGTACGACATCAGAAGGAAGAAAGGAAAAGAAAAGATTTATTCAACATCCCTGAATGCAACCAGCTTTGTCACCTGGACTACCATTTTACAATATGACTTAAAAAAAAAAAAAAGACCAAAAGGAGGGGGAGAGAGGGGAGGGGGGGGGGGGGGAGAAGAGGGGGAGAGAGAGACCTGGGCCATTTCTTTAGTTGGAACAGCTAATCCTAAAGACAAGGGCATGAGAAAAATTAGGGTGATGTGAGCAGGACTCCAGCTGTGTCTGGAAAAACACTTTGGACTGCAATCCGAGGGCCTTGGACAAACACCTATTCATGATCCTTTATTATATACCAGGAATAGAACACATGAACTCAAACATGGACTTTTGCTTCTTCAGTAAGAGCCTGGAAAATGACAAAGTAAGGAAAAGCCCATCATCTATACGCTTTAATTTTGGAGACAAAGTAATGTTCATCCCCCACAATATAGAACGCTTCGCTTTCAGATAAGTCCACGTAATGGAGAGGTCTTGGCTTCCAAGAAGTCAGTCATCTCCTTGATTCCTTCCCATTCCACTGTACCTGAAAAAGTTGAGAACCAGATGCTCTGCACTAGTGGAGGCAGGAGACCCCCCCTTTTCAATAAACCAACCCCTGTGGACTACTTCTGCTCAGAGATGGCCCTTTGGGGACTAGAGGAACTGATGCTGTGTCCTTGCACAGTTTCTGCTTTGGCTTCTCTTGAAATGGCCCCTCTCCGAAGCTGCTCTGTGAGGAGTCTGACTACGGGGAGGTCGCCCTGCTACGAGAAAGGCCAAGCTAGAACCGTGGAGAGAAAAGTGAGCAGAAAGCCACATAGGGTAGTGCTGATGCCTCGGAGTGGAGCCTCCTCGGACCTTTGAGGCCAACCCTGCTGCCAGCTAAAGGAAGAGCAGTGAACAACCCCAATTCCAGGAGCAGAAGAGGGCCCAGCCAAAATTTCTGACCCAGGGAATTGTGAGCAATTGTAATTAATGGTTGTTTAAAGTCACTGAATTTCGAGAAGTATGATACATTGCATTATATAACTAAAATAGTCACAGATTGGCAAAGACGGACAAAGAAGAGAAATCACCTTATCTGGAAGCTGATGGTAGGAAATGGGACTTTTACTGGTGTTGTAAGGAAACTTTAAGACCATACAAGGAATATAAATTTTTTTAAAAATGAGATCAGTTAGGGGGAATCTCATTTTTTTCATTTTTCATAAATACCAATAATAAGTTATTTATCTACTGGTCTTATTTTTAAATATTTTATTTATTTATTTGAATCTATTGACCTTAATGGATAACTTTGAGTCCTTACTCTAAGAAGCCCTGTCCTCCCAGCCACATGAATGTCTGAAAATCAGGTTCAGGAATATTTGCAGAATTCCAGACTCAGACTGTAATGTGCTTAGGCAGACATCCTCAGGAGGCTATCATGTAGACATTTAAATTATGTCATATCCAAACCCAAACTATACATTTCCCCCTTATTGCTCTACCTGTGCTCCCAAAGCAAAAACAAGTCAACAGACCAAGAAGAACAACAAACTAACAGAATTCTCACTCCCTCCTCCTATATTTACTATTCTTTGCACAAGGCATCACCATCTGCGGAATCCAACCTGCAGGCCTTCCTAAGTACTAAGTATTAGACTCCAGCGAGAGTCCAAATCCTGTGTCAATCTACCTTGTTCCTCAAATTTCTCCCTTGCCTTTCATTATTAAATTCATTGTTTTATATATCTGGCAGATCCCTGAAAGAACCTCCAAAGTTGCCTGCTTAGGTTAGGACAGAGCGAAAAAATCCCTGGACCGTCTACATGTATGGCTTTCTCGTTCTGCGGCAGCCTGATCTGCCCCCCGACTCCTGCTTCTCAGAAGCCAGTTGAGCCAACAGGCTGTGAGACGCGGAGGAGCGTCCACTGACGCGCTCCTGGGAAAGCTCCCGCCGGTTCCCGTGTCAAAGTTGGAAGTAATGGAGAGGAAAGGAAAACAGTTCCTCAGCAGGCCTTGAACTGAAACTCGTAAATCTCCCATTAAGAGGCTCAAACTCCACGGCTGACCTCTACCACTTTACAACAGAGGTGCTTCCTGAAACTTAGTCGGGCTGGACACCTTCGGTTTCTCCAACAGAAATCTAATGTGAGCCACAGATACAATTTCCAAATTTTATACGGATCCCCAGAGGCCTCCTGTGGTTGGGGGTGTAGCTCAGTGGTAGAGCGCGTGCTTCGCATGTACGAGGCCCCGGGTTCGACCCCCGGCTCCTCCACTCGTGCCTTTTCCTTCGCTTTACCATGTTTCCCCTGCTCCCGTTAAAATAATAGACAGTCCAATGTATTCCTTTCAACATTATGCCATTTGTACTCCATGGGACTTGGTGCCACCAAGACGCGAACATTCACAGAAGAACAGTGAAGAAAAGAAAGCCGCACTCGTCAGTCTCAAGGCCGCCCGGAACACCAAGGTGCAGCCACATCCACAGACCCAAGCACTTCAGGTCTCATTCGGCAGAATCCCTAAAGAGCAGGGCAGAAAAAGAACAGAAAAGAGAGAAAATAGATCTGTGAAGGTTCCTAGGTTTTGCGAGCACTGTGCGGTCCAAAGCGCAGGGGCCGGTGCCCCCCTGCGCCCCCCGCCTCTGGGAGCGCGCCCGGAGCCGCGGCCTGCAGGCGTCAGATGCAACTGAGACCCGCGCGGAGCGCACATCATCTGGGAGCTGGAGACCCCCAGCTCCGCTCGATGAGCAAGCGCCCCCCGACTGTAAAGGATGGATCCTGGAATTTGGAGCCCGGTTACTTGTATCCCCTATTAAATTGACTTTCACAAGACGTTTACACAAAACGTATACTGGAAGGCTCCCACTAACTCCCCCGCAACCCCTTGCTGAAGCTAAATCTCAGAAACTCCGGCAAACAACGGATTTAAATTACTTACCTTTGCCATTTCCCTGCTGAACTCTTTTGTTCCTAAATCTTTAAATGAATCAACACCTCGTGTAGCACCACACCGAATGTCCAGGAGAAAAATGTGGCCAAAGGTCTTTGGGTGGGAATAAGGACAAATATATAAGTTGCTTGTATTTAAACAAACAAATTAACAGCACTTGTTAAAGAGCCGGTACAAACTACGGAATATGGACTATCAATGCTCTGCACTTTGTTTTCTGTGCAAGTCACACTTTGGGTGAATGCACCAGAATCGTTCCATTTTTCTTTGCAAAGCCTTTTTACATGCTACCTTTTGTATTAGAAAAGGATGCTTTAAAATGTGAAGTCAGAATTTAAAAGATGATGTCTAAATTCCCTCATTTGGAAAGGCTAAAAGCACGTTCCTCCTAGTTCCTCTGAGATCATGAGAGGGAGCAGGGATCCATCACAAGCTCGGTTTCCTTTAGGACTCAAACCCCAGACTGCCACATTAGCCAGCTGAGCCACAGAACCCCCTGCCTGGGACATCTCTGGGCTACCCTCACTCGGGTATGTTGTTATGACACTGCTGTCTAAATTATTCCAGGGCAGAGGCTAAGTGAATGAGCTTTCCTTCTCTTTGATTCTCATTCTCTTGCCTCCTGACTGGGACACTGAGTAATCAGCATCGGAAAACAGCTTGGACCACCCTCTTGCATTTTGCCAAGCACCCATTCTTGGGGCAGGATTTTCCTCTTGCTCTTTACGGCCTCACTGTACTTCCCATGGAGCCCTGAAACTGCCTCAGAGAATCTCTCAAGCAGCTGTTAAAAGCCATGAGATATAAGAAAGTCACCATAAAGCAACCAAACACTGGCCACATAACCCGTGAGGGCATCAGTGTGTGGGATGCGTTGTTCCAGGGGAAGGGAGTAGCTGACCCCTAGACGCTCAAAGCCTCAGGCAGAGGCGTGCATGGCCCACCCTAACTCAGGTGCATGGTTGGAACTCCAAATGTGTCACTCCTCCAGCTAGTTTGGCGGTATCACGGATTTCCCACATCATTACACCGGGGTCTCCGCACCTGCAACACTTCTGGCTGTCCCCCAGCAGGAAATGCTGGAGGAAGAGCCCCAAAGAACACGACCTGAAACATTGCCTCAGGAAAGTTAGGTCCAGATGGAAAAAGGAAACATCCCAAATAAAAGACGGTAATTGTATGTTGTCAGTCATTGCTATAGCAAACTCTGGAGCCCAGCATCCTGGTCAGGAAACCGGGCAGTGGTTTTGTCTGGAGGACTCTGCCTTCTGTCTCTGGGACCCACAAAGAAGCACAGGGAGGAGGCCTCCTGGAGGCAAGGCAAGAACTACTTCCCAGTAACAGCTTAACTTTTATAACAACCTCACTGTTTCGGCAATGGATTTTGGTAGCCTCCGAGTTTCACCAGAAGCGCTTTTCCCTTGGACAGTATACTAAACACCTTTTCACAAGAAAAAAACTGGGATCACAGCGCTCCCGGACTGGTGATTGGGCCGAACTTTGGCTGTGTAATCAAGATTATGGGGGGGGGGTGCATGGCGAGAGCGGACAGGACAGAAGGGGAAGGACAAAGGTCCCCTGAGCCAGCAGTCGGGCCACTGACACAGGCGCAGGTGCGGCAAAGCGGTGGGGGAATCTGAAGGAATTTTTCCAAGGGCCTCCTTCCCCCACTTTCTGTTTTTCTTTTCCACCCCTTAACAATAATGAGAATTTGCAGCAAAGGAGAACCGGCCGTCTATGGATGGTGCTTCGGAGGGAGCACGCTCTTTCTGGCTCTGTTGGGTGCAGCAGTCCGCTGGGGAGACTGAGGAACGTCAGAGCCACTGTAGAAACGGTTGTGTCCCATGCCACACGCGATTAAAGGAAAAGCGTGAAACCGGAGCGCTCCTCGGCCGCCGCGGCCCAGGGCCCAGTGGAGGTGCCGGGGATTGAACCCGGGGCCTCGTGCATGCTAAGCACGCGCTCTACCGCTGAGCTACACCCCCTCGGCTGGGGAGGGCTCCCACGTACCCCATAGTATTTATTTACAGCGTCGTGTGAAGCCGTGGCCCGCTCTTCCTTCTCCGAAGGCTCTGTCTCACAGGTGCGCCAGGAGAAGCAGAAATGCACTCCGAACCGAAAACCCCTCAGCTCTTCCCCAGCAGGGGCGGCTCTCGGCCCCCTGCCTGTTCCGTCGGCTCCGGTCCTCCACGAGCCTTGAACCTGTGGTATGTCTTCAGATCCTCCCTTCTTAAAAACCTCCTGCTCTGCCCACGAAGCTGCCAAAAACACAAAAGGTAGTGGGGGGGGCGGAGGATACGAAGTCGCGCCCCGTGAGCGCCGCGGAGCGAATGCGACAAGAGGTAACGAATTCACAGCACTTGGCCGAAAACGAGCGACAAGTGTGCGTCTCGGGCAGCCTTGCGCGCTCTTGCCACCGGCGGCAGTGGGCGCCGGGCTTTGGAGACCGCACGGCGGCTGGTTTCGGCGGTAGCTCGGGCTCTGAAGACAAGACACGCGAGGCGGACGACGGAGGACGAACGGGGACACCTCTGTCGTTACAGCGTCTCTTTCAGACCGAGCTGTTCGCGCGCGGAGCGAAGCGCAGGGCAGCGGGGAGCAGACCGCGGACCCTCTCTCTGTAAACCGCCCCGGCACAGGCCGCGGATCTCAGCAGGCCCCGAGGCGCGAAGTCGCCACTTCCCACCTCCGGGCAAAACTGGGTACAACTGTGAACCGACAAACGAGTTTGGGAGAAAACCCTAACCCTTCTGGCAGGAGAGGGGCCTGCATAGCTTCTTTTATCACCAAACGCGGAAGGCAAGTGCCGGGGCTTGGAAGGAGCTGAGGACGGCCACCGGCGGCGGTTGGAGACGGGGCAGTGGCCTGGAGACGTCCGGTCTTCCATCCCCGGCGGGACACAGAGGCAGCTGATGGAGGAGAGAAGAGACAGCGAGCCGTTCGGGGCCGGACAGGTAGCACATGGACAGGACTGAAGCTCGAAAGTGACCAAGCCCCGAGCTCCTGCCACACGGTCTCCCCGCCCTCAGAAGAGAGGGTAAGCGGTTTGGAAGGGCGCTTGCCACAGATGCGTCTTGTTTTGCAGAAGATGGTGTGACTCTTGAGTGTGTCCAGTCGCAGCAAACAGAGGCTCAGCATTTTCGCGGCAACTGTGGTCCAGCATCTGGAGTGGTAGCCCCTGTGTTGGAAGTTTTGGAAGGGCGAGGTTGTATGTGCCCCATGTGCGAGCAGCGCTGAGTTCAGGAACGCTCTACCCCTGGTTTTCTGCTTGGGCATTGCACTGGCAGCCACGGAGCGTTAGCCTGTTTGGGTTTAAAATTCGAGGGAGAGAATGAGGGGGAAGGTGAGGCAGTGGCCAAATGTCTTGGGTTTGAATTCCCACTGAAACCATCCTACCGCTGGATGGCTCAGCTGGATGCGCTTCAGGCCAGGTGGGAGGATTCACCACCAGTTCTGGTGGGGACTCTTTCACCTTCCCGTCACCTCTTTTAAACTCACATGCACAAAGGGCTGAATCCAGCTCCCTTTTGGAGTGGCTCTGGGAATATTTGTCGTGTACTTTACCTTTCACATAATTAGGATTTTGTTTTACCCCATGTTGAATGTGACAAGGAATTCTCCATAGAAATCAGCAGCAGAGGCCCGGTAAGTCACCCTCATGCTCAGTGTGAGCGCTGTCCGGTCCAGGAGCTCTGTAAGAAATGCACTCACTGGGCAGCAGAATCTTTGCTCTAAAACACTTTCTTCTCTTTTATGTCCAAAAGAGAGATTGTTTTTATTTTGTAAATAGAGCTTAACTTTGGAACAGTAATAGATTTTCAGGGAAAAACTGAGAGGATATTACAGAGATTTCTTATATACCCTACACACAGTTTCTCCGATTAGTATCTAACATTAAGATGATACATTTAGGGGCACCTGGGTGGCTCAGTCAGTCATGATCCCAGGGTCCTGGGATTGAGCCCCGCATCAGGCTCCCTGCTCAGCAGGTAGTCTGCTTCTCCCTCTCACTCTGCCCCTAACCCCCATCATGCTCTCTCTCTCTCTCAAATAAATAAAAAATCTTTTTAAAAAAATATGATACATTTATGAAATTAAGAAAACATTGATACATTTTTATTTTATTTTTTAAAAGATTTTAAAGTAATCTCTGCACCTGGGAGGCTCAAACAGCCCCCGAAATCAAAAGTCACATGCTCCACCAACTGAGCCAGCCCAGCACCCTAATACATTTTTTTAAAAAGATTTTGTTTATTTATTTGACAGAGAGAGACACAGTGAGAGCAGGAACACAAGCAGGGGGAGTGGGAGAGGGAGAAGCAGGCTTCCTGCTGAGCAGGGAGCCAGCCGGATGCGGGGCTCGATCCCAGGATGCCCAATGACTGAGCCACCCTGGCGCTCCCCCAATACATTTTTATTAAATAAATTCCGTAGTATATTCAGATTTTCTTGGTTTTTAGCCTAGCAGCCTTTGTCTGTTCCACAATACCATATTACATTTAGTTGTCAAGTGACTTTAGGCTTTTGTTATTGTTGTTGTTTTTGGCTGTGACAGTTTCTTAGATTTTTCTTGTTTTGCATGACTGTATTAGGGTTCTCCAGAGAAACAAAACCCATAGGATATAAAGAGACTGTCAAAAATCCAAAAACAGTAAAAATTAAAGCTAGATCAGTGAAATAGTATTGACTAAGGGTTTACTGTGCACAAAAGGACAGTTTCTGAACTGAGAGTCTTCAGTTTCAAAACTGATAAGAAGCTGGGGGGCCATGACATCGCAAGATGGCTTGTAAAGTGAAAATGAGGAAGTTGTTTAGCCTTTAAAATGGTTATTACAGGGCACCTGGGGGGCTCAGTTGGTTGAGCGGCTGCCTTTGGCTCGGGTCATGATCCTGGAATCCTGGAATTGAGCCCCGCATCGGGCTCCCAGCTCAGCGAGGAGCCTGCTTCTCCCTCTGACCCTCTCCCCTCTCACACTGTTTTTCTCTCTCTCTCAAATAAATAAACAAATAAACAAAATCTTTAAAATAAAAATAAAATGGTTATTACAATGGAGGTTTCAAGACAGAAGGGGATGGTTAAAAGTGATTATCTTATACCACTTTAGGAAGATGACTTAAGTTTCTTTTATGATTATTAAAGACATTTACAAGCAATAACTTCAGTGAAGGTTCACTTGTATTCATAAAATAAGCTAGATTTGGTTTTGCTTATGTGACTTACATGGTTATGTCTGCTTGGGGGATATTCTCCATTTTATTTTCTTGTAACAAGGTATATATAAGAATCAGATGCTAACCTCTTCAAACGCTCTCACAGATACACCCAGAAATAATGTTTTACCAGTTATCTGGGCATCCCTTAGTCCAGTCAAGCTGATGCAAAATTAGCAATCACAATGACTATGATAGTTTAGAGGAATTCTGGTTGGGTATGTTGTAGGATGCCCCTCTACTGGAATTCATCCGTTCTTTTTGTCATGATTAGGCTGGGCTATGAGTTTTTGGGAAGAAGACCACAGAAATAAATATATCTATATCTATATATAGATATAGATATAGATATATTGTATATATAAATCTGTAGATAGATCATATATTTTTTTTATCACATATTAAGGGTACATATGATCAGAATGACTTATCATTGTTGGAGGTTAACTTTTGAAAAAAATTGTCTTTGGGGGTCTTCCAAGCAACTGTTGGACTACACCAAATATTTTTCCAGCACTTTGTAGAAAAAAAAAACAAAAGTAATGAGCTGCACTTGCTGTGTTCTGCATCTTTAATTAGCTCAAAAATAATTTGATGCTTTCTGTTACAAATTTCACAGTTCAAAAAAAGAGAAAACTTACTTAGGTTAATTATACAAACAATTATATATATAATTAATTATTACATGTAATGGGTAAATGTTTTTAATTTACACACTTTTTTAAAGCAGTCTCCACACCCGGTGTGGGGCTTGAACTTGCAACCCCTGAGATCAAGGCTTGCATGCTCTACCCACTCAGCCAGCCATCTCTAAATGTTTTAAATTTAGATATGCTTCAGCTACTGTGTACAAAGTTCAGATTGGAGTGGGAAGTTTCTTGAATCAGAAATGCCAAGAGAGGCTCTAGCTTAATGATTTCAAAATTAGTGGACTTTGCTTTTCAACTGTTAGGTTTTTCAAAGCCATCCAAAAATGACACGGATAATTTCTGAAGAATGTGTAACACAAGCTGATTTTTAGGTACTTCCGGACTGACATGCAAGGTCTTGAGTACAATCCCCTGTATCTCCGTGTGTGTTCTTTCCTATGTAACCAAACCTTTCTTGTACTTTTTCAATCATTCTCTCATGACTTCCCTGCCTACAGGACAAGAAAACCAATGATCCAGTGCATTGCCTTTGCAGCTGCCCGGTCCTACCCCATAGTCTTTGGTACCACACGGGATGGCTGCTTTGGCAAAAGGAAGACAAGATGGGATAGGAAAAAAAGTGGGGGAGAACTCACTTTACCCTAAATTTTCATCAAGAAACATGCCTACCACAATAGTTAAACGTTCACCTTGAGTTCTATTTTTCAGTAACATCGAAGAGCAGAACAGGAAAAAAAAAGTTCTATTTTTCAGTAACATCGAAGAGCAGAAGAGGAAAAAAAAAAATGGAAGAAGAGGAAAAATAAAGAAACTAACAGACATCTTTGTTGAGTCTCTTCATTCTCAGTCAGGAAAGAGTAAACAGAGATTGGAGTTGTTCTGACAGAACTTCCCTACCTCTCTCTTTTCTTCTGGCTCCCTCCCCCATTCAGCACCACCGAAAACTGGATCCCAAATCTTTATGGGTGAGTATAAGTGCATGACTGGACAGTAATAAAATGGCGATGCTTAAGGAACATGAAATCTTCCAAAAGTCAAAGTTAAAAATCTTATGAACAGGGGCGCCTGGGTGGCTCAGTCATCAAGCGTCTGCCCTTGGCTCAGGTCATGGTCCCAGGGTCCTGGGATCGAGCCCCACATCGGGCTCCCTGCTCGGCGGGAAGCCTGCTTCTCCCTCTCCCACTCTCCCTGCTTGTGTTCCCTCTCTCACTGTGTCTCTCAAATAAAAAAAAAAATCAATCAATCAATTAAAAAAATAAAATAAAAATAAATTTTGTGTCTCTCAAATAAAAAAAAATCTTATGAACAATTGAAGAAGCAGTTGAAATATTAATCCCTCTGAGTGGCTCGGAATAGTTCAAAAGGGACACCCTGGGGCCGACTTGATCCCTGGTTCAGAAGCAAGTTCTGGTAAGATGACTGGCTGTTTTGGTCAACGTCAAGTCATCCTTCACGGGACTTTTCCACAAATCATGTGACGGAAAACGCCAACACCCTGTGCTTATAGTAAAGGCAAATAGTGGAAAGATTAGAGAATAACTGACTTGCTAGCTTTGAGTAAATTCTCAGGAAAAGTTGGATTCTCAGGAAAAGTTGGATCCCGGATAGTTCAGTTTGATAAGCAACAGACACTATGGGGGTTCAGATTTCGAGTAGTTATTCTGGCTGGGCTCAGTATCCCCTACCCTCTCCAAACTCCTATTTTTAACTCTTATATAGAAGCCCTTTGAAACCCAGGTTTCCAGAAAAACGTTTGTAGTTGGCTTTTCTGCCCCTCCCATCTTTTCGTTGGCCACGATCAGCCAGTTCTTTTGACTCATTTCAAGATTTCCAAAGACTACTCAAGGGTCCGCCGGTGGACGTCAAATGAAAGTTTCCGTTGCTTGGTTAACAAGAAAGAACCGACCACAAAGGGATTTGAACCCTCAATCTTCTGATCCAGAATCAGATGCCTTATCCATTAGGCCATGCAAGCATCTGATGGAAACATGTTTCCAAACCTGGAAGCTGAGATGAAATAGGTTTCTGTTTTCCCAAAGTTTTAACTTTGCAACTGGGGGAAGATTTAATTATCAACACTTTAAAAAAAAGGATTAAAAGGAATAAAACTCCATCTGGAATCCCTAACAATTACTTAGAACTAGTGCACGGTGAGCTCGTGAAAATATTTACATTCGTACCAGAGGCTTTAACAACTTGACTGTCCACGAGACAATGAGAAGAATCACCCCACATGGGTCGGGGTAATGGGTCCTCAACCTCCTTAAGAGAATGGAGCACATTGCCACCATGTCTGAGGTGCAATGTGGTGACTTCCAAAGTACTCCCAGGTGGGGAGGAGGTGAGGGTGACAGTAGCTTGGAGGAGCGTCTGCCTCACCTACTCCTTAACACCCCAAGCAGTTTGCCTAAAGGTGGTCTGCTTGCTCCGCAAGCCCCCTCGGATTCATCCATGGAACAACCCAGGGCCATGTGTCCATGAGTCCAGCGGACCCTCAAACTCACTCACATGCTGAGATTGTTCTCAGTTGCAGTGGATTTTGTGCTTGACGAATAGCAGACAAAAACTTCAAAATGCCACCAAATTTTTTAAAACTGGTATTTTTTTGTTCAGTCTGGGAGAGGAAAAAATTCACAGGTAGGCATAAGCAGCAGAGTAAGGTTGGTGGACTGAGCACAACCATCAACATTTCTTCTTTCCAGAGAAGGCTGTGGCTGGACAGGAAAGCATGGCACAGAGATTTTAAGTGATACTAAAGAGCTAATAAATAGCTTTTGAAAACCGTATAAACCTTTCTTTACATGGGTGATACCATTACCCTCCAAAGCCATTTAGTGTTTCTTTCTCTGAGATTTGTATCTGATGTGCTCCAAGCAGCATTTCTTTAAAATTTTTAAATATTTTGAACAAAGTATTTTGCGAGGAACCCAGGGAAGATCGGAAAGCCTGGAATTCCTATTCTTGCTGCATCAATCTGTCGAGATATCTTACTTGAGGAAATGGGTGGAGGAGGGTGTCTATAGTCAGAGGAGGCTTCTGTAATGTAGTTTTGAAAAAAGAGTTCTTTCTCCTCGCCCCGATTTTTTTACTCAATCAGATGACCTGCCAAACCATGGATCACATCTGACATTTGCACCTTTAGAGCAGGAATCTCTCAATGTGGTTATGTCAATCACTTAATCTATGACCCCAATAATTTTCTTATTTCTTGAATTTGGAAAGCACAGCATGTCCTGTGTCCCGTGTGCCTCACTGATGCAGGCACAGGGAGAGGAAATTATCTGTGGTCATCTTTTCCGATGTTTCTTTTCGTTCTTTTTTCTTTCTTGCGCTTTAGGAACGCTGTGCTTGAGCCCAAGGCGCGCGGCCGGGCTGATGTGGCGTTATTGCCGCCTGCTGGAGAGATCCCGAGTGAGCGCTGTCTTTGCTGCCTCCTCGATCTAAGAGGCCCTGCAAGGCCTCAGTCACACTTGAGGGGTACCAAGGCCCACGGAAACACTTTTACTTTCGATGTGAGCAGCAAACAGTGAGAAAAGACGTGAAGAAGGAAGAGATGGTGAATTTGGTGGGAGAAGTGGAGGGGGAGGAAGGGAAATTAAAGGAAGGAGGACTGGCTCAGTTTCATCTTGAAGGTAAGGGTGGCAGGGCGGAAGATTAACCCCAGGCCCCTCTGCTTGCTGAACGCTCCCTCTCCCACTCAGGTGCGTGTGGTGGACACTTGGCTGTTTTAAAAAGTCCCTGATCAATTAACGCCATTGTCTGTGAGTGTTTGGAGAAGGAATACTTGGCAGAACAAGGCTCACTGTGTTTAAGATTTATTTGTTTGAGAGAGAGGGAGAGAGCACAGGCAGGGGGAACAGCAGAGGGAGAGAGAGAAGCAGACTCCCCGCTGAGCAGGGAGCTGGTTACCAGTGGACCCCACGACCCTGGGATCATGACCTGAGCCAAAGGCAGACGTTTAACCGACTGAGCCCCCCAGGCGCCCCCAGCACTACTCTTTCCGAAACCTTGAGGCCGCGACCACGCCGGGGAAGAGGCTCTGCATACCAGGCTGACCCCAGGACACCTCCCTGCGTGGCAGTCCATGACATCGCTCAGCCCCTGGGTCTGCTGGTCAGGGGAGCGCTGGGCAGGCAATCCCACCCACCAACAGAAAGGGGCCCGTTAGGCAACATTTTCTTGCGTCTTCAAGTTCTTCCTCCGTCAACTGTCTTCCCCTCTGATACAAAGGCTGCAAGACAATGAAGAAAGATACAGACAGAAGCAGTGTGAGTACTAACTCCAACACCTTAGGTGCAGATCCTTGGCAAGAAGTGAGACGCTTTGTGTCTAGAATGTGGTCTGAAACCCGACGGCTTTATCTGGGAGACGCTGCATCCCTGGTTCTGAAAAACTAGAGGCAGGGGGAGACAACGAAGAGAGAAAAAAGGGAAAAGCTCCTAGAGACTGTAACATCTCTCTAAAGGGCACTTCTTCACTGTGAATAGAATTCAAGCACGTTATTTGAAAACTAGGACATGAAACATAGTGAGGATTGGCCAAATAAGCAAAACCTAGGTTAGATACTCAGGGAAGGAGAAGACTATGAGAGCCTGGGTAGCTTAGTCGGCAGAGCATCAGACTTTTAATCTGAGGGTCCAGGGTTCAAGTCCCTGTTCAGGTGCAGCATCCCTTGTTTTACCCTAAGTAATGTCCAGTAAGTACACCAAGGGTTTGGGAGAGGATGGTTCTACTCGCACCTTGACTGAGACTTTGTTTACTCTTTGGTTTCCAGAGATGATCTCTAAAAGGTTGCTGACCTGGAGATTTGTATTTGTATGTGGTTTTTAGAGGAGTCATCCGTTGACTGGAAAAAAAAAGGCAATCAAAAAAGCAATCAAAATGTCTGAACTCTAAAAACAAGAAAAAAAAAATTGAAACCAGAAAAATAATTTGAGTGACAGTGGTTATCTCATCAGGAACCGCAGAGGTCGGGAAGAGTGGCACACTGTTCAAGTGCCAAATGAAAAGAATTGTCAGTCCACAATACTGTATCCAGAGAAAATACCCCACGGGAAAGAAGGGGAAACAAGATATTCCAGATCAGGGAAAACTAAGATCATTGCGTCAGCAGAACTACCCTAAAACAATGGCTCCAGTAAGTTCTCCAAACAGACAGAAAATGATAAAAGAAGGAATATTGGACATCAGGAAGGAAGAAAAAACATTTTAAGCAAGAAACATGGTAGACACAATAAATTTTCTTCATCTTGAGCTTTCTAAGTTATGTTTAACAGTTTGAAGCAAAAGGTGTAACACTGTCTGATGTGGTTCTAATGTATGTGGGAGAAATTGCTAAGACAATTATGCTACAAGTGAGGAAGGCAGAGTGACAAGAATGCAGGTAGGATCACTAGCGTTCACATGGGCTGGCAAACTGTGGTAAGGTAAATCCATATGGTAAAACCTATGCAAAGAGAGACAGTCCAAAATGCTGTAGATAAATCAATATGGGATACTAAAAGATGTACAAGCAGTCCATAAAAAGGCAAAAAAAAAAAAAAGGAATGAAAAGTGAAAATCACAGAAACAAGCAGAAAGCAAAAAACATAAAATGCCAGACTGAAGCCCTAATGTATCAATAATTACATTAAATATAATCTAAGCACACCAATTAAAGGATGGATAGTAATAGGATGGACCCAACTATATGCTGCTACAAGAAACTCACTTCAAATATAACTACAGGGGCGCCTGGGTGGCTCAATCAGTTGAATGTCCAACTCTTGGTTTCAGCTCAGGTCATGACCTCAGGGTCATGGGATCAGCCCTGGGCCCCAAGCTCAGTGGGGAGTCTGCTTCGGATTCTCTCTCTCCCTCTGCCCCTCCCCCTCTAAAAAATAAATCTTTAAAAAAACAAATATAACTACGTAGGCAGGTTGAAATAAAGAGGGTGAAAAAGATATGTCGTGCAAACATTAATTGAAAGAAAGCTGGAGTTACTATGCTAACATTAGTAAAGTAAACCTCAGAACAAAGGTTATTAACAGAGACAGAAAAGGACATCATAAAATGGTAAAAAGTGTCCATCCACCAAGATGTCAGAGCAATCTCTGATACGTGTGCACCAAACAACACAGCTGCAAAATATGTGAAGAAAAAACTAAGAACTGATAGAACTAAAAATAGACCAATCTACAATTATAGTGGAAAACTTCAAGACCTCTCTCAGAATAATTGATAGAATAACTAAACAGAAAATGATCAAGCATATGGAAGAACTAAAAATACTATCAGCCAACAGAACCCCATCAACATAAAGCAGTTCACTCAATGAAAGCAGAATACACATTCGCTTCAAGTCTTCCAGAATATATAACAACATAGAACATATCCTGGGCCATACACCAAACCTCAACAAAAGATTTTTATTTTCTTCTCAGTTTTACTGAGATGTAACTGACATACGGTGCTGTATAAGTTTAACACATACAGCATAATAACTTGACTTACATATATTGCAAAATGAGTATCGCAGTGAGTTTAGTTAACATCCATCATCTCATACAGATCCAAAAAAAAAAAAAAAAAGGAGAATGTTTTTCTCCTTGTGATGAGAACTCTCAGGATTTACACTCTTAACAACTTTCAAATATACCAAACAGCAGAGTTAACAGCAGACAACATGTTGTACATCACATCCCTAGGACTTATCTGTCTAGTAACTGGAAGTTTCTGCCTTTTGATCACATTCATCAAATTCCCTGCCTCTGGGACCCCAAGTCTGATCTCTTTTTCTGCTAGTGTCTTGGGTGCTTTATTTGGTTTTGTTTTGTTTTTGTTTTGTTTTGTTTTGTTTTGTTTTGTTTTGTTTTTTAAAGAGGAAGCACTTTTTGAAAAAAACTTCAGGCTTAGTTCATTCATTTATAGTATGCACATAACTCCTGATTTGCCTGATTCACAAGCTTATTGTGAAAATCAAATGAGATTTTTTAAATGCACTAACTTCATGCTGCATGCAAAGAAAAGTTGCTTTTGTTATTTTATCTTATATATGCATCAACCGTTAGGATGAGTCATTTGCCAAACAATATTAACTGTAGTTTTTCAACAGGGATCTTTTCTTCCCATTTAGCCACATCTTTCTTTTAATTTAAATTCAATTAATTAACATATAGCATATAATAGTTTCAGAGGTAGAGGCCAGTGACTCATCAGTTGCATATAACACCCAGTGCTCATTACATCCATTGACCTCCTTAATGTCCATCACCCAGTTACCCCAGCCCCCCACACCCTCCCCTCCAGCAACCCTCAGTTTGTTTCCTTCAGTTAAGAGTCTTTTATGGTTTGTCTCCCTCTCTGATTTCATCTTGGTTTTTTCCCCTCCCTTCCCTTATAATCCTCTGTTTTATTTCTTAAATTCCACGTATCAGTGAGATCATATGATAATTGTTTTTCTCTGATTGATTTATTTCACTTAGCATAATACCCTCTAGTTCCATCCACCTCGTTGCAAATGGCAAGATTTCATTTTTTGATGGCTGAATAGTATTCCATTGTGTGTGTGTGTGTGTGTGTGTGTGTGTGTGCACCACAAGTTCTTTATCCATTCATCTGTCACAGACACTTAGGCTGTTTCCATGTCTTGGTTATTTTAAACAATGCTGCGATGAACATAGGGGTGCAGATATCTCTTTGGCATCATGTTTTCATTTCCTTCAGATATATTCCCAAGAAGTAAAATTGGTGGATCATGTGGTAATTCTATTTTTTAATTTTTTGAGGAACCTCCATACTGTGGCCATACAGTGGCTGCACGAATTTACATTCCCACCAACAGTGCATGAAGTTTCCTTTTTTCCACATCCTCACCAACACTTGTTATTTCTTATCTCTTTAATACCAACCATTCTGACAGGTGTGAGACAAAAATCTCATTATGGTTTTGATTTGCATTTCCCTGATGATTAGTGATATTGAGCACCTTTTCATATACCTCTTGGTTATATTTATGTCTCCTTTGGGAAGATGTCCATTCAAGTTCTTTGCTTATTTTTAAATTGGATTATTTGGGGGTTTTTTTTTGCATTAAGTTTTATGAGTTCCTTATATATTTTAGATATTAACTCTTATCACACATATCATATACAAACATTCTTCCCCTTCTGTAGGTTACCTTTTCATTTGTTGATGGTTTCTTTTGCGGTGCAGAAGCTTTTTAGTTTGATGTAGTCCCACATGTTTATTTTTTATTTTGTTGCTTGTGCTTTATGTGTCACAGCAAAAAAATTCATTACCAAGACCTTTGTCGAGGAGCTCTTTTTTCTGTTTTCTTCTAGGAGTTTTATGGATTAAGTCTTTAATCCATTGAGAGCTAATTGTTGTGAGTGGTGTAAAAAAGGGATTTAGTTTCATTCTTTTACATGTGAATATCCAACTTACCCAACACCATTTATTGAAGAGACTATTTTTTCTCCATTTAATATTCTTGGCTCCCTTGTCAAATATTACCTGACTGCATATACATAGGTTTATTTCTGGGCCCTTGATTCTGTTCCATTGGTTTATGTGTCTGTTTTTAATGCCAGTAATATACTGTTTTGGTTACTTTCGATTTACAAGGTAGCTTAAAATCAGGAAGTGTGGTATCTCCTGCTTTGTATTTCTTTCTCAGGATTGTTTTGGGTATTTGGGGTCTTTTGTGGTTCCATATAAATTTTAGGATTGTTTTTCCTAGTTCTGTAAAAAAAAATGACTTTGAAAACTTGATAGGGATTGCACTGAATCTATAGATAGCTCTGGGTAGTAAAGACATTTTAACAGTATTAATTCTTCCAACCTATGAACATGGGATACCTTTCCATTTATGTGTGTCTTCTTCAGTTTCTTTCATCAATGTCTTGTAGTTTATAGTGTAGAATCTTGGTTATTAACCACTACCTTGGTTAAATTTATTTTTAAGCATTCTATTGTTTTTGATGCTATGGTAAATAGGATAATTTTATTTTTTTCAGATAATTCATTATTATCATACAGAAATGCTACTGATTTCTGTATATTAATTTTGTACCCTACACAACTTTACTGAATTTGTTGATTAAAACCTCAACAAATTTAAAAGAATTGAATCATACAGTGTATTCTCTGACCACACCAGAACCAAATAAGTAACAGAAAGATAACAGGAAAATATCCAAACAGTTGGAAACAAAATAACAGAGTTCTAAATAATGCATGGAACAAAGAGGAAGTCTTGGTGGAAATTTTTTTTAAAAATGGACTTGAATAAAAATGAAAATACAATGTATCAAATTTTCTGATATACTAAAACAGCCCTGAGAGGAAAATTTATAACACTCAATGCATACAAGAGAAGGAAAAAATCCTCCAGTTAATCATCTAAGCTTTCATTTGAAGAATCTAGAAAGAACAGGAGTGAAAGGAATCCAAGGCAAGCAGAAGGAAGGTAGCAATAAAAAATAAGAGTAGAAATCAATGAAATTCAAAATAAAAACAAAAACACCAGTGAAACAAAAAAGCTGTTTCTTTTAAAACATCAATAAAAAAAACCTCTAACAAGACTGATGAAGAAAAAGAGAGGACACAAATTGCCAATATCAGGAATGAAAAGAAGAATCACTATACACTCTGCAAACACCAAAAAGACAATAGGGAATACTATAAGCAACTCTACACATATAAATTTGACAACTTAGATGAAATGGACGAATTTCTTGATAAACTCAAACTGCCACAATTAACTCAATACGAAATATATATATATTTCTTGGGTACAAGACTGGATAAATGTTTTTAAATTAATCTATTGTAATTCATCATATTAGTAGACTAAAGGAAAAAAATCACATGAGCATATCAACTGAAGTAGAAAAGGCATTTGACAAAATTCTACACCCATTTATGATTTTTAACACTCCAAAAAAAAGTAGGAATAGAGAGGAACTTCCTCAATTTGATTAATGACATATGCAAAAAAAAAAAAAAAAAACCCACAAAGCTACAACTAACATTATATTTAATGGTGAAAGGCAAACTGTTTGCACACTCCAAGAGGGGTCAATGCTGGGTTGTCCGTGCTTACTACTCTTATTCAACATATTGCTGGAAGTTCCAGCCAGTGTAATATAAGGCATGAAAAGAAATTAAAAAGAATACAGATAGGAAAGGAAAAAAAATTAAACTGACCTCAGGGAAAATGACATAATCATCCACATAGAAAACCCAAGGAATCTATGAGGTAAAAAAAACCCTCTTAGAACTAAAAAAATTTTTTTATTAAAGATTTTATTTATTAACTTGACAGAGAGAGACACAGCGAGAGAGGGAACACAAGCAGGGGGAGCGGGAGAGGGAGAAGCCGGCTTTCCGCAGAGCAGGGAGCCCGATGCGGGGCTCGATCCCAGGACCCTGAGATCATGACCCGGGCCAAGGCAGACACTTAACTGAGTGAGCCACCCAGCTGACCCAGAATTAAAAAATTTAATTCAACAAGGTCACAGGATAATATAAAAACATACAAAAATAAGTTGTATTTCTGCATACTGTCAATGAACATGTGGACAGTAAAACTAAATATGCGATACCAGTAAAGTAAATCCTTTGAATTCTCATCACAAGGAGAAATTTTTCCTTTTTTCTTTCTTTTCTTTTTATTGTATCCATATGAAAAGGTGAATGTTAGTGGAACCCCTTGTGGTAATTATTTCACAATATATGTGAATCAAACCATCACGCTGTGTGCCTTAAATCTATACAGTGACACATGTCAATTATTTCTCAGTAAGACTAAAAAACTATAATCTCTGACAAAAAAAGTACATCTAACAAAACACATATAGGACTTGGATGTGGACACTACACAGTGATGTTGAAAGGAGTCAAAGGAGCTTAAATAAACAGAGAGACACACTGCATTCATGGTTTGCAAGATTCAGCATGGTAAGGATGTCAGTTCTCCCCGAATTGATATATAGAAAGTTTTTTAAAATGTTTATTGATTTATTTGAGAGGGAGGGAAGGGCAGAGGGAGAAGGAGGGAAGCCGAATCCCCACTGAACACAGAGCCCCCTGCAGGGCTCCATCTCATGACCCTGAGATCATGGCCTAAGCCAAAATCAAGTCAGATGCTTAGCCCACTGAGCTACACAGGTTCCCCTCCCCAAATTGCTACATAGATTTAACTAAATACCTATCAAAATCCCAGCAAAATCTTTTGTAGATATAGACAGGATTGTTTTTAAATTTATATGGAAATTCAAAGGAATTAGAATAGCTAAAACAATCTTTAAAAAATAACAATATAGGAAAAAACATAAGTCAACCTGATTTCTAAACTATTATAACAATAATTAGGAATGTGTGTTGGTGATTATTGGGGAGATAGACATAGATTAATAGAGTAGAATAGATAAATAAGCCCACACAAATGTTCCAAACTGGTTTTTGACAAAGTTGCAGAAGTCATTCAGTGGAGGAAAGAACATACTTTTCAACAATTGGCACTGGAAGAATTGGACATCTACTGGTAATAAATAAATAAAAATTAAAATAATCTCAGCCTAAGTCCCATAACATACAAAAAATTAACTCAAAATGGATCATAGTTATAGATGTAAACCTATAAAACTTTTAGAAAATGAACACAGAAGGAAACCTTTGGGATCTAGGTCTAGACAAGGAATTTGTAGAATTGCTACAGAAACATGATGCCCAGATCCTGTAGAAGCCCACTCCTTCCTCCCTCCCCTCTCCTGTGGCCTCAGGTACCCCCACTGATGCCAAGGCTTACAGAACAGAAACAGAAACTGGAAAGCATTAAAGGCAACTCATTAGGTCATGTTTTTATTTTCTGGGTGATGAGGAAATAAGGGAAGAGGAAAGGAAGGGGAAATAAAAAAGAAGAGAAAGGAGAATAAGAAAGCTCATTGGAAGGAATAAGTCAGAGTTCCTTGAGAAGCAGGTTTTGGCAGAGTCGGGTCAGAGAAAAGGTACAGGGAGTTGTACCGAGGGCCTCAAACATCCAAACCCGCGTTCTCCCACCGTGAAATAAAAAGAGATCTGCACCTAGATAAGGGGAGACTTTATTCAGAGGTGGATTATTACAAACAGGGACAACGCTCCAAACCCAGAAATCTGTAAGTGTCCCAAAAATCACACAGAAAAGACTTTTCTTTTACAGGCAAGGAGGGGTAGACAAAGCTTTAGCAAGAACTTTTAAGGAAAGTGGGGCAGGTAAGGGAAATGACAGCGCGGCGGAAGTTGGCTGATTCCCAGGATTAGCCGATGGGGGGGAGGGGCATGGCCTACTTTTCAAGGCCTCCTCGTGCTCAGGGGCAAACAGCCAGAGGCCCACAGGGAGGAGGAAAGCTTGACTCGAGTTTGGTCAAGAAAATGCAGAGGGTAAGAAATGGGCAATTGTAACACTTGGTAACTACCATGACCCTCCCCCCACCCTTCTTTAAGATACATCTGATTTTCAGAAGATCTCAATTTCTGCATGTTTTGTTAGTAGTGGTAACATAAAGGGTGAATCTGAGCTTGCTTGGGACAGGAAGAGCTCAAGAATTGGAGGAGGGAGTGACTGGTTGGGATGTCATTCTTTAATGTGTAGGACTTGGGCTGGAAGGAAAGCACACACACGCACACACACACACACACGCAATTGCTGCTTGCACTTTACGGTGCAATTCTAAACCGCTGGATCGTTAAAGCTTCAGTCTTCTCTTATGGGTGGTAAGACTCAAGTCTTCTTAGGACTTTGCTGATTTCCTCCAGAAATACCTTCCCCTAAGACACAAGGATATTGAAATTCAGCTTTTCCCTGGCTAGGACACTTTGTGTGCCTGTTGGCTCACGGAAATAGGGCACAAGTTGTTGGGGAAAATTGGCGTCAAAATAGAAACTGAGCAATTCATTCAGCATTGTTTAAAACCTCTTTTTTGTTCTGCTCTAAGCACAGAGGCAATTTAGCAAGCTCTGTCAATAGTCCAAAGGGCGAATTCTTAGGGCATGAACTGCACAGCCGCCTGAAGGATAGAAGGAATGGGAGACCGTGAGACTGAGCCGGAAGGTAAACAGACATGCAGTGAGGAAGACGGAATGAAATTTGGAGAAACGAAATTGCAAGGTTACTTAGCAAACAGGAGAAGCGGAAAGGGACCATACGTCTATCTTTTTGGAGGGAGAGAACAGAGGATGGAGATGAGTTTGGTTTTGGACGTGTCGACTGGGAGACACTTGTGGAACACCGTGCTGTCTCCTAAGCACGGAGACGGCGGACTCAGGGGCACTGGCCTGGAGGCAGGTTAGTGAGGGATCATAGGCTCACCCTTGCACGAGTGAAGGGAGTGAGAACTCAGGTTTCTTTTCAAACTGGGGGTCAGGAATTCATTAATGATACTTGTGGAAAATAAAGAAATGAGTTCATGGCTAGACTGTCCTTGAGCCCTGGTCTTTATACTGGTTAATCTTACGTTCCTCGGAACTTCTGAAGACCAAGAGAAGTTCCGTTTTATGGCACCACGTTTTTCGTATCTGTTTGCCCTTTCTCATCCTACTTTGCCTGACTGTGAGCTCGTACCTGTATTTGTAAAAGTACCTTTGAACCTGTTATGAAAAACAGAAACTGATTAGTCTGGCAGAATTTCCCTTAACTGACTTATAGAACTGGCAGAATAGGAAAGAGAGAACGGATGGACTTCACTGAAGAAGAATCTAGAACAGCACCAAACACAAAGATCTTCAAGGTCTGATGTGTGAGTATGCGTGTGCCGGTGGGTAAAAATGCTGGTGGCAGAAGGAGAAATGTACTCCGCTACTGGATCACACACGAGCACAATTAGGCAAGTTTCCAGAATTACCCAGTGACGTTTCTTTGTTTTTACACCTGGAAGAATCTGGGTATCGCTTGGATTCACAGACATCCATATTAAGGAGTTGGGTTATTTTTTCCTGCCTGCTTCGTGAACACCATAAGCATTGTTTATTAAATGTCTGATGCGGTAGCTGGACGGTGTGCCTACAGCACTGCAACATCAACAGAAAAGGTGTTGGATAGTTTCTCAACAGAGAATCTTTCAAAGATTTAAACATTGTGCTCAAGATAGAGAACACCCTTATGCCCTATTATATGTAATTCAGAAAACCTACCATTAATAATACTATATGGCATATATGAAAGTTGCTAAGAGAGTAGATCTTAGAAGTTCTCATCACAAGAAAAAAATTGTTTACCTATGTGTGGTGATGGACGTTTGTTTTTGCTTTTGTGGGGGTTTTGGTGATGGATGTTAACTAGACTTACTTGATGATCATTTTGCACAGATTATTGTACACCTGGAACTAATATAATTTTATATGTCAATTATATACCAATTTAAAAAAGAAAGAAAACATAAATGTGAAAGAATACATTTAAAGAATAGATTTAGGGGCGCCTGGCTGGCTCAGTCAGTGGAGCATGTGACCCTTGACCTCAGGGTTATAAATTCAAGCCCCAGGTTGGGACTTTTTAAAAAAAATCTTAAAAAAAAAAAGAAGGATAAAGTATCACCAGTGGGCCACCCATCATGGTAATGATTGAAGAAAATTTATCAACCTATTTTAAAACTATGGTTAAAATTTTGGTGAGGCATGAAATACTTGTATGGCCTCAAATATATCCCCACAGATTACAAACTAAGTTAATGAGGGGAAACTTTACATTTAGTCAAAACCACAAATAAATGAAAAATGCTATATGACACACTGAGAACAGAACATCATTTATATTTTTGCCAAAACTGCATAACCTCAATCCAATCACAAAGAAATATCACATCAGCCCAAATTGAAGGACATCGGACTCAACAACTGGCTTGAATTCTTCAGAACCTGTCAGAGGCATGAAAGAGAAAGACAAATGGTTGAGAAACCATTCCAGATTGAAGGACATTAGAGAAAGCCAATGCCATATATGATCTTGAAGTGGGTCCTGGACTGGGGGAAAAGTTGCTCCAAAAGACACTTTGCTGAATGATTGGTGAAATTAGAATATGAACTGGATATTATCAGATAATAGTATCCCTATTAATGTTAAACTTTCAGAACTTGAAAATTGTTTTGCAGTTTATAAGAGAACGTTCTCTCTTAAAAACACGTCTGGGGCGCCTGGGTGGCTCAGTCGTTCCGCCTCTGCCCTGAGGTCAGGTCATGATCCCAGGGTCCTGGGATCGAGCCCCGCATCCGGCTACATGATCGGCAGGGAGCTTGCTTCTCCCTCTCCTACTCCCCCTGCTTGTGTTCAGTCTCTCTCTGTCAAATAAACAAGTAAAACCTTTTTTTAAAAAAGAAAAGAAACGCGTCTGAACTATTAGAATAAGATATGAGAGCATGCAATTATTCTGAAATCAGAAAAACAATCATTTGCGTATGTTCACATTCCGACGGCGGAGGAAGAGGAAAACTAAATGTGGGTAAGTCTGGGTAAGATATGCAGGGTCATTCTTGGTACTCGTTTTGTAAACTTCTCCGTAGGCTTGAAATAATCTGGAAATAAAAAGTTTCGTTTCTCTCTTTAGTTCGCGCGCGGGCCCGGCCGCCAGGACCACCGCCGGGGGGCGCGTGGATACGGAACCGCGCGTGAGTGCTCCGCGGGCGCTGGAGCGCTGGTCCCCGCGAGGACGTGGGAAGGAACGGAAGCCACCGTCCCGGGCGCTCCTGGAAGACCCGTAAGTGGGTCACCGGCTGTCGCCACCGTGCCCATCCCCGGGGGCCCAGCGCCGCCGTCGCGGATCCGGCCCCGGGTTCGGGTCGGAGACGCACGGAGAGCGAGGCTGGGGTGGAGCGGAGCGGAGGGCGCAGCGGGAACGCGCGGCCGGCCGGCGGCTCTTAGAGCCGGTGGTCCCCGAGCAAAGGGCGGGCGCTTCCGGCCCTCAGCCAAAGTGTGCGACAGTTCGGGAGGAAATCCGAAATCTTCTGGGACCGGGTCAGCCAGGAACCGACGACGTTTAACAGCCGGCCGCGGGGGTTCTGGAAACCGCGGGTTTGGCAGCCGGAGGCCTAGAGACCCCGCGGCAGGGGAGCTGAGCGGCCGAGGACGTTGGCTCCGGGCGGGCTCGGTGGGGAAGGGGGGACCCGGAGCGCGTTGCGGGCGGCGGGGAGCAGAGCGGAGGCGCAGCGCGAGCAGGCGCCGGAGGAAGGGCGCGCGCGGGTGCGCGGGGTCTCGTGAGCTCCGACGGCGCGGAGACGGGCGCGGGGCGTCCGGGTGAGCAGGCGCCGCGGGCAGGAAGGCCGGGCCCGGCCCCGGAGGTCGCGGCGTGCAGAGCGGCCCTGGAGAGAACGCGCGCGGCGGAGCCCGGTTCCCGGTGCGGTCGGGGAGCGCGCAGCTCGGATCCCCACGTGCTGGCGGCCGGAGAGGCGCTCCAGGTGGAGAGAGCTTCCGCACCCCTGCGAGTGTTTTGTTGGGTGTTGAGACTGGAATACAAGACCTGAAAAAGCAGAGAGTGAGGCAGCAACCGAGTATTTTTAACTTGGAATGGTTTTCAGAAAGGCAGCCACGGTGTCTGAACAGCTCGGTGTGCAGGGTGTGGGGGCTCCCTGTGAGCGGTGGCATCTAGACCTCCTTTCGCCTGCGCGAGCCTGGGGAATCCAGGTTTGTCTCAGGATCTCAGCCCGCTTTTGCAGGGGACTCCTGCACCGCGCAGCTGCGATTCTCGCAAAAGCGTGGAGAGCGGCTCAGCCGCGGCCGGCGCAGGCCCGGTGAGAGTTACCGGGGAGAAGGCCGCGGCTTAGGCCGGGGGGAGGAGGGTAGACGGGGCGGAGAAGCAGGACTTCTTGCAGGACACGGAGGAGCGGCCTGTGGGCCACCAAGTCTCTGTCCGCAGCACAAGCCTGACCTTACCTAAGGAGATGTTTTCATTACGATTCACTCATAGTCCTTAGCAATTTGAGCCTTGACGAGAGAACTGGCCAAATGAGTAGGGCTGGAGAGGCAGCGCGGGGGGAGGACAGTTGCTCTCTGCCGTAGCGGCTTGGAGTCGTCCGAGTGTGGGCTTCTCATTGGGAGACCCAGATAGCTTCGTCGGTCCCCAGGCATTTTGTTAGGGGAAGCCTCCTGGGGCCCGTTTGAGTTCATCCATAGAAAACTCAAGGGGTCTTTGGTGTGACCTGCAAAGTCGCCTAAACTATTGCTCTGGGTTGGACCTCTAATTCCACCCAACCCTCCACTTTAGTGTCCTAACACCCCACACACTCTTTGCTTAAACACCTACAGAAAACAAGCAGATAAGAAAAAATACGTGACATGACTACATTATCTCCCTCCAAGAAATGTGTCCTATAACAAAAAAGGGGCCCCAGGGCACGCGGCCAGTCAGCAGCTGAGCAGGTTTCTGAAGCGGACAGCCCGCCTCGGGAGGGCCTGCTGTAGATATTTTCACTGGAGAAGGGGATCTGGAAATCAGGACACCCCAGCCGGGTGGAGGGGGAGAGTTATGAACTGGAAACAAATTTCATTCCCTCCCAAAGACACTTTGATCCAACAGGAAATAAGTACCCAGATAGCAACAGTTTTGAGACCATAAAGCTTTGGAATTTCTGAACAGGTGCTGTTACAGGGGTGTTGGGTGGCTCATTCGGTTAAGTGTCCGACTCTTGATTTTGGCTCAGGTCATGATCTCAGGGTCACGAGATCAAGCCCCTCATCAAGCTCCATGCTGGGCGCGCAGCCTTCTCCCTCTCCCTTGGCATCCCTCCGCTCCTCCCCCTGCTCATACTCTCTGTCTCTCTCTGTCTCTGTCTCTCTCTCTGAAAAAAGGTGCTGTTATGGACTGAACTGTGTCCCCTCCCCCCCCAAATACATATGTCAATGCCCCAGCCCCCAGTGTGACTATTTGAAGACAGGGCCTTCCGGGAGGTAGTAAGGGTTAAATGAGGTCCTAGGGTGGGGCCCTCCTTCTAAGAAGAGGAAGAGACACCAGGAGTATGCACACAAAGGAAAGGCCACGTGGGGCTACAACAAACAGGGAAGGCAGCCGCCTGCAAGGTAGAAAGGTGTCGCCAGAAACCAACCCTGCAGGCACCTTGATCTTGGACTCCCGGCCTCTGGAACCGTGAGGAGATACATTCTGTTGTCCAAACCACCCGGTCTGTGGTATTCTGTGACGGCAGCCTGAACACACTAATGCAGGTGCCACCAGTGGAGCAGAAATTCCTGGGAGTCCCCTGGTCATGCAAAGCTGATGTGGTCGGATCGGCTACAGAGGAACAGAGGAGTGGCTGTCCTTCACCTGCAGAGCCATCCAACACACCCGTGTTCTCGTCGCCCTTTGCTTTGCACCTCTTTTCCTTTGTGACAGAAAAACCTTTTCCTACCTCTTCATATGGGGGCCTTCCTTTGGCGTTAACTGAGGTTTGCAGGCAATGTTTTATTGAAAGATTTAAAACAATGGTGAAATGGGATGAGCAAAGAAACGTAGGAAAAATGATATTATGGAGTACCAGTTGAGAATGTGTTGATCCGTATTTATTTCTTTCATGTTTGGAAGTTAATTGCCTGACCATCTTTTCTCCCACACCCAGCACCCTGTGGCTCACTCCTCTGCAAGGACTCAGGGTTCCGCACCCATTAGGGGGCTGAGCTGTTGGCGGCGCTCTCCATGCAGGTCCTGCGGCCTGACACCTCAGCCAGTGGGGTCGTGCTTCTTGCCTTTTGTCTTTGGCCCAGAAAACAAAAAGAACTAAAGAAAATGTAGGTGGGACAATGCTGTTTCTTCTTCGTTGTCTTTCCCTCTCTTTAATAGTAGTATGCAATGGGAACCAAGGTGAGTCGCTCATTCATGTGCAAGACTTTGTCGGGTCCAAAAGATGCTGTTATAGGATCTCATTCTCTGCCTGCCCCTTCCCTTTGTCTTCTGCCCCAGTTGCCTTAGGTGATATGGAAGTTCACAGCAAGAGATGAAGGGGAATTCAAGGCAATCTGTTAGGTTATGTTTCAAGAAAAAAAGTTATGAGTGCTATATCAGTATTTTTTGAAAAATGGCTTTGAGTGATGTTAGCTCAGAAAGGGGTAAAATGGAAATTAGAGCTTGGAGGTGCCGGGGATCGAACCCGGGGCCTCATACATGCAAAGCATGCGCTCTACCACTGAGCTACACCCCCTTCGGGAAAAGGCATTTTGCTAATGCTTATCTGGAGGTAAGTTTGTTTTCTGAGGCCCTCAATCCCCTTGAGCATCATGGTAGCTCAGTATTAAGGGACATCAGCAGCCCCTGGGCAGAAGACCTTCAGGAGCTAGAGAAGGGGACCGATTCTTCAGAGTGTAGAGCTTGAAGTGGAAGGCAAAAGATTGGAAACATATCAGATATTAACCCAAGAAACTTCCACTGTGGCCTTAAAACGTACAGTTTCCTTCTCCCATTCTTGGCAAGGAATCAGTCAAGTCCCGGTTTTCAGCTCTTTTAATTTCCTGCAGCTATGTCTTAACCTGAGACACAAGACTGTTGAAATTCAGCTTTTTCCTGCCTAGAAAGTGTCATAATATTTGTTGTTTGCTCCGTCGGAAGGTTAAGGACTGAATTTGATAGAGAAAAGCCATGACCTTAGAAGGAAACCCTAGAGTGATACATTCAGCGTTTCATTTAAAGGGTCGTTTCATTCTGAATCTAGGCACCCAGGCAATGTAGGAGACCCTGCCAATAGTCCAAAATCTCTTGTTCAAAAGGCGTTCATAAGGCATGACTGAAACATTGGGGGATGGAGAGAAGTGTTGAATTGTATGAGTGAGACCAAAGATTTAAGGACTAGAGAAAAAGATCTATCAATCTCTATCTATCTATCTATCTATCTATCTATCTATCTATCTATCTATCAGAGACATCATGCCATTAGAAATGGCCAGCCAGAAGAAAATGCAAAAAAGAGGAGGTTATAAAAATTCTTTTGGAAACAGGGTGGTGTGGGGAGGTTGGAAGATGGAGAAGACAAGCTAGCCTTGCTCGTATTAAATTCAAGATCCAAAAAATAAATAAATAAAAATAAATAAATAAATTCAAGATCCACATATGTGGTGCACGTATGTGAGGATGTCACATGACCAGCTCAGGCAATTACCTGGGTTTCAGGCCTTGGATTTGTGAGTAATCAGTAGACCCAAGTATGAGAGGGCAGATAAAGACTGAAAAGTGTGCTTGTTAGTGATGGTCATTAGAAAAAAAAAGTTCACTCTGGGACATTTCTTGAACCCTGGAATTTATCATGGTTAAGACTGTGTTCTTTGAACTACATGAGAAGACTATGAGAAAACCCATTTCCTGGTACCAGTTTCTAGTGGTTAACTCTTTCTCATTCTGGTTTCCCCATATATGACCAATATTATGTATATATATTATATACGTATATATTCGTAAATAATATTGAGTCATTTCTGAAATTGGATGAATGTGATTTGTCTGGCAGATTTGTTCTTTCATTTGGCTTATGGAATCTTTATTTTCTTATTTTCTTTATTTTATTTTATTTTAATTCCACTATGGTTAGTATACAGTGTTAAATTAGTTTCAGGTGTACAATATAGTGATTCAACCCTTCCATGTATTACTCAGTGCTCATCATAAGTGTCCTCTCTTAATCCCCATCACCTACTTTACCCATCCCCCACCCACCTCCCCTCTGGAAACCATTGCTTTGTTCTCTATAGTTAAGAATCTATTTGTTTTGTCTTTTTTCCCTATGTTCATTTGTTTTATTTCTTAAATTTCACATGTGAGTGAAATCATATGGTATTTGTCTTCCTCTGACAGAGTTATTTTGCTTAGCATAATACCCTCAGATCCATCTATGTTGCATGTTGTTGCAAATGGCAAGATTTCATTCTTTTTGATGACTTTGATGTATATTCCATATATATATATATATATATAGACCACATCTTCTTTATCCATTCATCTGTCGATGGACACTTGGGCTGCTTCCATAATTTGGCTATTGTAAATATGCTGTAATAAACATAGGGGTGCATACATCCCTTCAAATTAGTGTTTCATATTCTTTGGGTAAATATCCAGTACTGTGATTACTGGATCATAGGGTAGTTCTATTTTTGATTTTTTGAAGAACCTCCATACTGTTTTCCAGGGTGGCTGCACCAGTTTGCATTCCCACCAGCAGTGCATGAGGATTCCCTTTCTCCACATCCTCGCCAACACCTGCTGTTTCTTGTGTTTTTGATTTTAGTCATTCTGACAGGTGTGAGGTGATATCTCATTGTGGTTTTGATTTGCATTTCCCTGATGATGAGTGATGTTGAGCATCTTTCCATGTGTCTGTTGACCATCTATATGTCTTTGGAGAAATGTCTGTTCATGTCTTCTGCCCATTTTTAATTGGATTATTTGATTTCTCGGTGTTGAGTTATATAAGTTCTTTATATATTTTGGATACTAACCCTTTATCAGATAGGTCATTTGGAATTTTTAGAATAAAACCAAACACATTAGGTGATAGGTTTCACAGAAAGAGGGACTAGAGAATTATCAGACATAAAACTGATGGGTATTTGTGTGAGTGTGTGTAAATAATGAAGGAAATTATCTTGACTGTTTGATGTTGTCAAATATTAGGTTTATGATGCTTTACAACATTAGGAAAGTTTGCAGAAACACTGCTTGGTCTTAATGTTGTGTTGCACTTGGAGAAAACTGGATATCTGTCTATTGGATTCTCAGGAATTCATAATAAGAAGGTATGCTTTCTTTTTCTGTTTGCCCCATGAACAAGTTGGGAATTTAAAAAAAAATTCAATGTCTGTAGCCATCTTCAGACTATGGATTCATTTAATACAGAATTCTTCAGAGGCATTAAACATCTAAATTTGGAGACAGAATGCACTCATGCCACATATACTCAATTCAGAAAATCTGCAAATATATAAAATATATGTTTAACCCATCGCTGTCCAAAAGGGTAGCAGGTAGCCACACTGAGAATTAAACACTTGAAATACTGAGATGTGCTGTAAGTATAAAATATACACTGGATCTCAAAGACTTAATTCGATATTTAAAATGTAAAATATATCACTAATAATTTTAAGATTGATTGTTGAATGATGTTTTAGACATCTCAAATTATTTAAATATATGTTAAATGAATATAACTTGTTTATTTTTTAATCTGATTACTGGAAAATATAAAATTACAAGAGTGGCTCTCCTTTATGGCTTTATTATATTTCCATAGGACAGCTCTGGCTACAGAAGACATTATGTTTAGGTGCTCTTTTGGGAGAATCCTAGAGCCAGAGAATATGAAACATGGTCTTTCATAGCATGAGAGGACTTGACAGAATGCATTCATATGAATGATCTCCTTTGATCTTTACAGACAATTCCCTTTCTATGTAGACATCCTGGACCTAATTTTTAAGATACTGAATGGAAGACTCATTATGTTTGGGAATTACCCTAGACCTCCCCCCTCAATAGAAGGTAAAGGAAGCATTTATGTGCTAGGCGGTAAAACATGCAGTGATGCTGTTTGTCTGATCAAATATTTTTTAATGAGACAGATTGCCATCTTCTGAGTTGAGGAGGGGTATGTGGCTAATGGACAAAGTGTGTAATTCCAAACTCCTGTGAAGTCAGTGTCCCTGCCCTGATGTTGATTCTCATTTTGTACCAATTTTCCACTTGCAACTTGAGGCATTTCTTACCATTGGAGTACTGCAGGTTATTTTCCTGACAGTGTCCAGAGTTGTCAGGGAAAAACAGATACTGTCGTGGCGTCTGGGTGGCTCAGTCGGTTAAGCATCTGACTCTTGGTTTTGGCTCAGGTCATGATCTCATGGGTCGTGGTATCGTGCCCTGTGTTGGGCTCTGTGCTTAGCCAGAGTCTGCTTGAGGTTCTCTTTGTGTCTCCCTCTGCCCCTCCCCTCCTCAAAATAAATAAATCTTAAAATTAAGAAAAAAGATATTGTGAAACCAAGACAGTAATTTGAAAAGATAACAGTTCAAAATGACACAAGAATGACCTATTCTTCCTAACAAATAATTTCAAGAAGTTGAAGGAAAATATGGAGTATTTGTCTCTGTGTCTTGATGACTTTACTGTCCATTTGCTTTCATTTTTCTGTATTCTGGGTTCCCTTGTGAATGTGCAACAGAGTAATGCTCACTGCAATGCTTATTTTCATTCTTTCCTGAATACCAAAACAGAAATAACTTAAGGTGTGCAAATTCTAGACGGGAGTGCAAGACTGAAGGAATGCCTTGTCAACAAGAAAACTCAGAATGTTCCTATAACCATTTAAAAGCTCAATGATGCTCAAGAGTGTCTCTTGATTCCAGCAGTTTAATAATGGCGTGGACTCAAGATAGAAACCCGGATTTTCTGATGGCAAAATTGTCCTTGCATATACCACACCCACATACATCTTATTACATACACTGTAGGGGGCTCCTTTTCTAGTTTTCAGGTTTTCCCCTTACAGTTCTCGTGATTAAAAACCACACACGCACACACACACCATCAAAACAGAAATGAATCGTAAGTGGAACAGCACATAGCATATTGGAATGTCTTAGATTTTAAAACTTTAAATAAAATATTCACTGTCAGTTAACATTTCATAGAAGACCTCAGTGAATAGACAACCAAAAGAGAGGGTGATAAAAATATGAATGTACACTCCATGATCGGATTTGCAAAAAGAAGTGAAAGTTGTAGGTATAGATACACTTTTTGGAACTAGGTCCCAACCCTTGAGTAAAGAGGTGAGATCTATACCAGAGCAAAACCAAAGTGCCGAAACCCGGGATCGAACCAGGGACCTTTAGATCTTCAGTCTAACGCTCTCCCAACTGAGCTATTTCGGCTCGTGAAGAAAAGCCTTTTTAGTCATTCTTTCAAATAGTGAAGTTTTCATTTGCAGGGCCAGGGTATTCTTCAATGTCCGTTCTTATTTTATTCAGTGGCATCCATTCACTCACCCCAGAAACAGGGCTGCGCAGAAATCCACGTGTGGAAGTGAGATCGTTGGAGACCGCGGGTGGGTTAGCAGAGGTGGAGGGGCGAAAGGGGCAGAAATAGGTACAAACAGGGAGGTGCCTTCTGCGCGGGCGCCTTCGGCTGTTGCACGACTCACCGCTCAGAAAATGAAAAGAATTCAAGGTGAAACGATGGAGCTGCTTCTTCCGGTGGTTTCTCCGTCTTGCTCTTCAGCGACAGCGCCGCAGGGAACCGAGGATTCCTGGGCACCGGGATGTGGTGACGGGCTTCTTGCTTAGGGCTGAAGAAACCCGGGACCAGCCGTCCGCCTCCCCCGGCCCTGCCCTCCCCTGGTCCTCCCTGCGCGGGCACTGCGGGCCGTCCGGGCGCAGGCCCAGGGCGCACACGACCCGCGGCTCCTGCGGCCCCTCCCGCCACAGGGTGCCAAACGGGTCTGGAAACGGAGAAAAGGGCAGGATTGCCCGAGACGGACAGGGAGATGCTTACGCATGGTTTTGAACCCTCCCGAGGAAGGGACGCACCACCACCAGGCACACGTCTCACAACGGAAAGGCCCTCAGCCTCCTGGAAACATGAGCCCTATTTCCTGAGGGTTCTTCAAACACACGGAGGTTGGCTGGCTACAAGATCCACGGTCTCAAATCCCACTATTTCTTAAACCTCCAAACTGTATCCTCTGAAACGCTGCACGAGGAGAAATGCAGGAGGATGACCCGCCAGGTAACAGTTTCTGCTGCAGAAACTTGTGCCCAGTCAGCCCCCCAGCAAATTGCTTGGGGTCTGTTTTCTGCAAAGGCACCGGGAAGGGGCGCCTGGGGGGCTCAGTCGGTGAAGCGTCTGCCTTCAGCTCAGATCATGATCCCGGGGTCCTGGGGTTGAGCTCCAGGTGGGGCTCTCTGTTCAGTGGGGAATCTGCTCTTCCCCCATGCTCATGCTCTCTCTGTCTCACTCTAATTAAGGTAAGTAAAAAAATCTCATATATATATATATACACACATATATATACACACATATATATGGATATTTTTTAAAAGCACCAGGAAGATCTCTGGATGGAACTTTCTCCTGTGTCTTCAACATCTCTCCCCTTCTTTTCTTTTTCCTCTTCTTAGAAAGTTTTTCAAGGGCGCCTGGGTGGCTCAGTTGGTTAAGCGTCTGCCTTTGGCTCAGGTCATGATCCTGGAGTCCTGGGATCGAGTCCTGCATCGGGCTCCCTGCTCAGCAGGGAGTCTGCTTCTCCCTCTGACGCTCGCGTGCTCTCTCTCTCTCTCTCTCTCTCATTCTCTCTCTCAAATAAATAAATAAAATCTTTAAAAAAAAAAAAAGAAAGTTTTTCAAGCCCGCTCCTCCTTAAGAAAAGAAGATGAAAATAAATAAATAAATAAATAAGTAAATAAATCTTTTAAAGGGGGGGCGCCTGGGTGGCTCAATCGGTTACGTGTCTGCCTTCTGCTCAAGTCATGATCCCAGGGTCCTGGGACTGAGCCCCACATCCGGCTCCCTGCTCAGCAGGGAGTCTGCTTCCCCCCCCCCACTGTGCTCTCTCTTGCTATCTCTGTCTCTCTCTCCTTTAAAAAAAGGAAGGAAGATGAGCCACAGTCTGAGACGATATTTCAATACTTTAAATTACAGAAGAGTCTTATTTGGGATATGTGAAGAACTTCTACAAAACTCCAAGAAAGGATTAAAATCTCAAAAAGAAAGAGCAAATTAATATGAACTTCACAAAAGGGGATGCCCAAAATATCCAATAAGCAGTTTAAAAGGTGCTCAACATCTTTTGCTAACAGGCAAGTTCAAATTTAAAATCAATGAAATAATACTTCTCTTCACCAGCATCACCAGCAACTTAGAAGAACTGACAATATCAAGTCCTCCTGAGGGTGTGGAGCTACTGGAACTCTCAGGCATTGCTGATGAGACTGCAAACTAGCACCCACGGTGGGAAACTATTTGGAAACATTTTTTTTTAAAGATTTTGTATTTGAGTAATCTCTATACCCAACGTGGAGCTCAAACTCACAACCGCAAGATCTAGAGTTGGAGGCTCCATCAGCTGAGGCAGCCAGGCACCCCTAGAAATAGTGACTAAAACTAAATATACATATAACTCTGACCCTGAGACTCCACAACTGTATTTATGCCTAAGAGAAATGCATGAGTATTTCCTTTGTGAAGGGGAGTAGAACGTGCCACCCCAAAATATGCCACTTTGGCATACTGATTATTTTAAATTAAATGTAAATGTATTTGAGAAATAGCCAGTTGAAGAAGGACACTCTGATTCTCTTTGGTGTCCCTGGAAGCAGGAGATAAGTCTCATGTGAAAGGTACCCTCCCTGTACCAAGAGGGTGGAAGGCAGCCTTAGTACCAGAGACAGGGAATTTAGGGTAGAGAAAGCTCTATAAATAAACCTTGTTGCTTCTTCACCATTTACTACCCCAAGCCCAAGCCCCTTTGTCTTGTAAATTGAGTGAAAGAATCCTCAAATGAGTACATGTTATATGATTCTATTTATATTATTTCAAAACACAAGAAAAACTACTCTATGATGGTAGAGGTCAGAAAGTGATACAGGTTGTGCTGAGGACCCAGGAAGCTCCTGGAAGCTGAAAAATCTTGGATCTTATCTCGGGTGTTGGTTACATGGTGCATGTGTATGTTGTAACCATAGAGCTCATTAATTAAGGCTTGTGCATTTTACTTTAAAACTCAGTTTAAACAACAAGAAAAGAAGAGCAGGGAAAGAAGGATGTCCTTGAAAACCTCCCCGCCTCCAGGACATACTGTCTCTTCATTACTGCTTTTCACACTGTGGTCTCCACACTGGTGCCTAACAACTGGTTTTATCCATCTGTAGCCTTTGAAAGTCTTACAACAATTCGACAGTGCCGGGACTTTAGACTCCTTTGGTTAAATAATGTAGAAACACTTTCAGGGGTTTTCAGAATTTCAGGAACAATTTTCTCTGGAACCAGGAAATGGCAACCACGAGGGACCCACCGTCTGGGTGAATTTTAATGAAACCCTGGGTTTGTCTGGACAGGTTCTCAAGTCCCCATCTCCAGGGGAGGCTTTTTTGCCTTTAGCCCAAATTTGGAAGGGGGTAAATTTGGATGTGAGGTTTTGGATGATTTTCTCCAAAACTATTTTGATTCTTTTCCAGATTCTTCTTCCCCAGCACAGGAAACAGCATTCATCTACTGAGGGTCTGCCCCGAGCCGCACACCACGCCCCAGCCAGGCGGAGCCTCTGCCCGTGCGGGGAAGAGCTGAACTGGGAGGAAGGAAATTAGAAAGTGAGGTGGAAAATGTCAGTGCAGAGATTAAAGTGGGCGATAAGGATCCTGGGGGTGCGCTGGGCTGCAGTGGAGTCTTCGGGTGCACACAGTGGTGCAGGGAGAGAGGAATGGGAGGAGGGCAAGGATAACATCCTCGGAAGGAACAGAATCTGCGGGCAGGTGAGGCTGGCGAAGCTGCGCTCGGATCTCTCCGCGTATTCCTGCAGGTGTGAGGCCAGAGAAGCGCTCCTTTTCTCTCCAGGGAGGCGGGCTGGTACCACCAGAGGATCTGGCCCATTTTGCCCGGGACTGTGGTGGCTTCGGAGCCTCACGATTCTCGGCTGCCGGGTGGACAGGCTGCGCGCTCTGGGGACGCGTGAAGCTCGTCTGCAGTTCCCGAGCTGCGGAGACTGCGCGGTTTCTGCGCGTGGACGCGGTGTGGGAGCAGGTCCGGAGCAGAGCAGGATTGGGGGGGTGGAGCTCAGGCGAGATGCTGCAAGCGCCGTATTTGAGGAGGTTTTACCTGAAATGCAAAAGAGAAGAAAGTTCTCATTTGTTTGCCCTGCTTATTTCTAACTCCTAGAAAGAAGCTCATTGAAACCCACCTTTCTCCGGAAGAGACAGTTCCGGGCATTTGCGAGGCGCTCCTTTCCTTCTCCCAACCTGCTCCTGCCTCAGCAGAAGCCCGGCTCGCCCAACAGTCGGTGACAGCCCGGGGCAGCCCCCTCCTCGGGCCCCGCAGAGTAGTGCAGACGCAATACGGCGGAGTCAGGAGGATGGTTTGTGAGCTCCGGGAGCACAGGGAGGGAAGAGGGGGCGCGTTATGGAAGATCCCCAGGTTTCTTGGCTTCTCTAGATGGAGAGGAGGCTGCTTTTCTGCTGTCTGGATGTTTAGTACCTTGATTGCTTCTTTCCTTTGGTGACTGAAAATAAGATTAGATTTGTAAAAGCAAGATGGTGTTAAGATGCTTGCATTGTGCCCTGTGGATTTTTGCTGAGGCATTGTGATATCAGAATCCGAACTGCAAAGAACTCTGATCTGGAGACAGATTGCTCTGAAGTTTGGAAGGAAGGTGTTCCTGGAAAATCAGTGGATTGAACTTGAAAAGATCTATGGTGTTGAGGAGGGCAAGAGCTCAAGATGAGTCATCCCCTGGACTGATATTGGACACGGCGTTCAGAATGCTTGCCATTTCAGACTAGAGGCACCCATAGAACACCCAGAAAAGTATGTTTCTCTCGACCTGATTTCAGTCGAGGTGACTGCTGTCTTTTCTGTGAGTAAGCTCCAGAGCTGAGGGTCTCTGATAGAAAAGGCGCATTAAGTCATCCACCACCGGCAGTGAAATCTAGTGAAGTATTTCAGTGAAAGCTTCTAAGCCCTCTGCAAGCTGGGTTAGAAAGAGATAGAATAATAATAAGAATAAACCATAAGAGAATGGAAGTGTTTAACCTGATCCAGGGTCAGATGACTTGTCCATTAGGCCACACAGACCTACATTTCCAGATGCTTTCAGATTCCGCACAACTGGAAATTGTGCGGTTGGGAGGACTGCTTGCTACTGTTGGAGGCAGTTAGTGAGGCTCTAACCGGATGCCCGGAGGCCAGCAAGGAGGAGGCCGTGGCCCGCTGTGGGGAAGGTCAGAGGCCTGTCCTGGCAGCATCCACGAGAGGCCGGATCCCACCAGACAGGCCCATGATGGAGGCGCCACGACTGGAAACCCCTGGTCAAATAAGGAAGAAAACCACCAAAACCCCAACTAATGAATATTCCACACCCTCGTGAACACCTGTCAGTAAAAGATAGAAGCCCAACCCCAGGGTGCACAGCCCTCTCTCCTTTGAGCTGCTGGCTCTCACATCTTGAGATGGTACTTTCACTTTTATAAACCTTCCTGCTCATGTCGTTCATCCACCGTGTTGTGTCCACCCTTGGATTCTTCACCATGAGACCAAGAACCATAAGACCAAGAACGTTTGGCAACATCTTTTCAGTGGGCGGGGTCAGGGTCTCCGGGCCTGAGGTCTCCGGCTCACCTAACAATGCTGCTGGATTCTGCAGCCTACTGGCGGAGGCCCACATGCTCGTGATGCTGAGAGTGCTTGTACAGATTGGGTGAATAGCAGGATTAACACAGAACTTCAGCAAAGAAGCAAAACTACCCCCTGTGTCCCGGGGAAGTGAAGAAAGAACAGGCAGCCAAGACAACCTAAGTTTGACAAGCTATTTGGGGCAGCAGGGGATGTTAGAAGTGCAGGTGGAGAAGGGAAACCAAAACTGGAGGTGCTGGGGATTGAACCCAGGGCCTCATGCATGCTAAGCATGCGCTCTACCACTGAGCTACACCCCCTTGCTCTTGTTTGGGCTTTGAAGACTTTTGACGACCCTCTTGTGACTACAGCTGTCTGAGTCTCAGGACTAAGCAAAGCAGAACCAGTTTACGTTCAGTTCCGTTATTTCTAAAATCCCGACAGTACGTCCTGTCTGAGGCACGGCTACTCTGGGAGAAAGGTACCTCAGTGGCAGAGAAAGGCACCGTTCCTCATTCGTGGTCAGCTCACGATCAGCCCTCCTCAGAGTCGGCTTCCCACCCAATGGGACTGCCCGGACCACGCTTCCATCCTAGCACTTGTGTGCATCCCCGGAGAACAGGCTCTTGCAATTTTTCTGAGCATCACTTTTAGTATTCTTTTAACTCTTGGATACATCAATGTTTTACACAGTAAAAACGTTAGATTGACCCAAGTGTTTGTACAGATACTCTAAAACTGAATATAAACAGAAACAAATCGAACATAACATAACTACATTGAAAAGGAAAAGAACAGATCCAAGTAAAGGTTTTACACAGTGCTTTGTCTTAATTGTAAAGACAGGGAAAAATAGGCGAACATCTTAATCTCTACATAGCAGGGTTTTGTGTTTTGTTTTGTTTTTGGTGTTTAAGGGTATAGCAATTCTGATATTTTGTGTGAATTTATTTTCATTTGTGTGTATCTGTGTGAATTTATTTTTGTGTGATTGAAAAAATGAATACATATTTGGTGTTGGAAATTGAGGCCCTCTCTGTTAGAGAAGGAACTAAGTGAGGGTGGCCTGTTGGCTCTGGATGAGAATTAGAGGTATCAGTGTGAAATTATACATATATAAAACTGCCATTTCCCCCAGATTTGTCTGCTAACAAGGCCTAGAAGAAATTATACTTCTGTAACAAAAAGCAATGCTAGCCCAATATCTTGATTTTTAAATACCATCCCCCACTAAAAGGAACCAGAGATACTTTTAGAAATCACTGACTCTAGGACTGGACCAGGGAAAGTACAAGATGAACCTAAGGCATCTTTCTGTGCTAGAATGTCAGTGCTTAAAAATGATGGGGACAACTCAGAAGGACCTAGAAGTCAACTTAAAGGACCTGTCAGTGGTCAAATTGGACATGCTTTGAGCATGAATAATGACAAGTGATTATAATCCTTGGATACTTAAATAAATAAATATGGAAGAAGGGAAATGTTTCCTTATGGTGGTGTGTGAAGTAATAATAGAAGTAATATTAAGTTAGAAAATCACCGCTTGGCTGCCATCAGAACAATGATAGATTCAGGCAAAATTCATAAATCAATGCTAAAAACAGGTAAAAATTTGATGAGGATCAGGATTTTATATAGTCTCAGAGTATTTCCTTATAGGTTACTTATTAATTACAAGGGGGAATGATAATTTTAAGGGGAAAAAACCTGCTGAACACAACCTTAACCAAGTGATCAAAGCAAACATCACTAATAATGGGGAAAACTGACATCACATGCCTCCTGACGTGATGGAGGGAAACACCATTTCTGTGATATTCCTCCCAAATATTCACAACCTGAGTCTAGTCTAATCACAACATAAATTGAAGAACATTCTACAAAATCATTGGCATGTGCTGTTCAGAAACATGTTGATCTCATGAAAAACAAGAGCTTGAGAAGCCATTCCCGATTTAAAAAGACTAAAGAGTAACTAAATTCATATGTGATGCTAGAATGGGCCCTAGTTTGAGACAGAAATTTCTATAAAGGATTTTGTTAGTAAAGTTAGCTAAAGTTAATATAGACTGTATATTAGATAATATTATTTTACCAGTGTTAAATTTTCTGAATTTGAAGGGGCGCCTGGGTGGCTGAGATGGTTAAGCGTCTGCCTTCGGCTCAGGTCATGATCCCAGGACCCTGGGATGGAGCTCCAGGCTCAGCGGGGAGCCTGCTTCTCCCTCTCCCTCTGCCTCTCTCCCTGCTCATGCTCTCTCTCTGTACCTCTGTGTCTCAAATGAATAAATAAAAAATTTAAAAATTTTTTCTGAATTGAAATTTGTGCCATGGTAAGGAAACATCCTTGATCTTAAGAAATATATGCTGACATGAATAATAAAAAGATTATGATGGAAGTTTACAGTAAAAAGATGGTGGATAAAAAGACATAATGTCCAAAACTGGTTTTCAGATAGTTTAGAAAAATAATAATGTCTCTAGGTAGGTAGGTAGGCAGGTAGATAGAGATGCCTGGGTGGCTCAGTCAGTTAGGCGTCTGCCTTCGGCTCAGTTCGTGATCCCAGGGCCCCGGGACGGAGCCCCGCATCGGGCTCCTTGCTCAGTGGGGAGTCTGCTTCTCCCTCTGCTTGTGCTTTTCCTCTCTCTCTGACAAATAAATAAATAAAATCTTTAAGAAAAAAAAAGGTATCTATCTAGATAGGTGATAGATTTGTTGGCTGTTGAGGGAGAGGCGCACAGTGCTCTGAAATGATCCCGACCTTCGGAGAGGTGGTTCCCATCCTATTTAAAATATTGCTAAGCGAGACAAGGATGCACATTTGCCCATTTATAATATTAGCATTTGGCATTTAGCAGGTCTTTTGCTCTGTTTCCCTTTCACACTCCTCTCACGCTGGGGGCATCTGGAAGAGGTTGAATGTCTTTCTCGGAGCTGGGAAGCAGAGGGGCTGCCGTGGTTGGGACAGAAGACGGAGCACTCTTCCCTCTCCACCATCGGCCGCGAGGATGGGCACAGGGTCTGGCCTCTCAACAGTCTCGTGCTGTGGTAGCGTCCCCCACCGAGTTACCTCGTGTCCTCTGCTTGTTGCTGGACCAAAGTTTTGGTGATGGAGGGAGGAGATGAGTAGAAAAGTCAAACGGAAGCCTTTTGATTCCTCCTCCTGAAAACTACACAGAAAGGAAAGGAAACTGAGGTGCTTCCTCAGACCCCTTCTTTTCTTCTTCCCTTCCTGTTTTCCTCCTCTCAACAGTAGTGGGAAATAGAGGCCAACGTGCCTCTGTGGTATGGTGGCCCACTTGTCTTGAGTCTAGGGCATCCTGCGCTGAGTAAGGGCCCAAAGGCAGCAGGTCTCGGTCCCTGGCGCCCGTGTTCCCTTACGGGAGGAAGTGTCTGTGCAGCTGCGATCACGTGAGGGGTCTCCAAGTGGGGATCTTGCCTGGGGCTGTGCGGCGGGCCCCCTGTGAGCACAGGTGTGCTTACAAGACAGAGGCAGAGGGAGGTCTCCCACGCGCAGGGGAGCGGGCAGCGCGACCCTGGAGGCTGGGCGGGGGGGGGGGGGCATGCGGCCGCCAGCCCAGCCTCCGGGGCTCCACACGTTACACCTGCCCCAGGAAACCAGCAGACCGCGTGAACGGCTCGTCTGCCGGCCGCCTTGCGTGGCTTCGAGGCTCGCGGAGTCTAAACAGGGTAGCGTCACAATGAACGTCCTGGGTGAAGTGGCACCGCTTAAAGCGTGAGGAGCCAGGCGGGTCGAACCCGGGGCCTCTGCCGCTGAGCCGCAGCCCCGCACCTCCCGGCCCCGCCTCCCTGCCCCCGGGGCTCCTCTCCCCCCGGGGCTTGCGCTCGTCTTTGCAGCGGGCGGGAAGAAGGCGCAGCGCGTGTGACTCCCGGGGGACAGAGGGCCCCGGGGGGGGGGGGGGAGGTACTGATCCTTTAGCAAACCAAGCTCGAAAGGGACACAAAATATTGAAAACCTTCGTTGGAGAAGTGACCAGCTTTTCCCTGGATAAAACACTTCTTGCTATTTGTTGGTTGCTCCACGGCGATGTTAAGGGCAAGATTCTGATGGGAAAACCCCAGGCGAGAATTCAAACCACAGGCTATTCGTTACCAGAGCTCTCCGTGTTTACTGCAGCCTGAGGACAGCTGAGAACGCGGGAGGGGTCGTCCAGGATGATAATGTTCAAGGCCAGAACCAAACAGCGGATTCAGGGATGGAAAGAAGTGTGGAATTTCCAAAGTAAGTTAAGTAGGTAGCCAGACACGGGATGGAGAGGCCTACCCGGTTTCCAGAGCGAGAAAGAGGGGGAGACTCGTGAAAGAGAGCCTGCGGTTCTCTCAAAGCAGGAAAGAGAGGTTTGTTCTCGGTGCTGTTCTGTGGAGGATGGAGGGGAGCTGGAGAGGAAGAGATGGGTGTGGTTTGGGGCATGTCACATTTAACATATCCATCTATAGGGTCCCCCGGTGGAGGCAACATAGTGAACTCCCCCCAGTGCCCAGACCTGAATACTTGGGGGTGGCTGTGACCACGAGGCACAGGTGTAATAGAGAGTGAAAGCTGAAAGTGTCCTGGAAGATCTAGAGTCAGGAACCCATTTTTTGATGGTTGCGGAAACAAAAACAAAAAAACAGTTCTTCCCAGACTGATCTTGAACCCTAGGATTCACGCTGCTTAGCACCATGGCCTGGAAACTTCCACGGAAGACCCCCAAGGACTCATTTCCTGACACCAGCCTCCTAGTAGGTGTTCTCTCTTCTCCATTCGTCTTACGTCTTTGCTATATTAGTAAGTACATCACTGAGTCTCTTAAAATTCAAAGGGCCTCGTTGACTTGGCGGAATTTCTCTCTTGGTCGGCTCATGGGGCTGGTAGAATAGATGGGAGGAAACAGAGGTGGCAGGTCTCACTGGAATTGAGTGCTAGAGGGTGGTGTCCACAGAACTCTCCAAGCTCTTTGTGTGTGTGTGTGTGTGTGTGTGTGTGTGTGTGTGTGTGTGTGTGTTGGGAGGATGAGTGGAATATTATCTAGGCTGATGGTGTGAAAACACAATTGTGGAAGTTGCCAGTGTCATCGAGTAATTATCCCCTAAATTGCTCCTGGAGAAACCTAGATACCAGTTAGGTTACTAGAAGTTCCTCACAAAAAGGTTTGGTTTTTTGGGTTTTTTTTCTATTTACCCAAAGGTACACCAAACGCCATAACTGTTTATTAATTTTCTCTGACAACATTCAGACTCTGCCTACAGCATGATTGAAATATCTGTTCACAGGGAAATAGTAGGATGAGTTTCAAATATGATTCTTCTTATGAAATAACCATTTATCTCCTAAGATAGAATTCATTCATACTCAGGAAACCTGAAGACATATGCAGTACATTTCTAATGCATCCAGGATCAGGGGAAAAAATTATAACTGGCTGGGTGCCATTTTGAAAAAGTTGACAGACCAAAAGGAGTAGATTTTTCACGTAAGGAGCTTTTATATTGTGCTCCAGAATTTGAATCCACACTTAGGACTTTTTTTCTTGGTGTTTACAATACCTTGTTGACATGGACAGGGAAGATTAGTTATATTGCTTGCTTTAGGTCTCCCTCCTTGATTGAATGTGAAGGAACTGTTTCTACACTAGGCAGTAAAGGTTTAAATAATCTTTTTTCTCCAATTAAATATGTCTTTGAAAAAAAACAAAGCACTGCCTTTTGAGTTAGAGTGACTGCATGGCCTGAGGGATCGTGTCTCCTCCCACCTTACTGCGCCGACAGTGGTCCTGCCCCACTGTGTCTTCCCGCATGTTCCCAGAGGGTCCCACACATGGCCACATCTCCTTTCCTCTAAGAGTTTCTTTTTTTTTTAAGATTTTTAAAAATTTATTTGACAGAGAGATAGAGAGCACAAGTAGGCAGAGCGGCAGGCAAAGGGAGAGGGAGAGGGAGAAGCAGACTCCCCCTGAGCAGGGAGCCCCGACGTGGGGCTCGATCCCAGGACCCTGGGACCATGACCTGAGCTGAAGGCAGACGCCCAACTGACTGAGCCACCCAGGCGCCCCTCTTTGAAGAGTTTCTTAATCTTTAATTTCTCCCTGAGAAAGCTAAACAAAAGATAAACTTGTTGCAAAATAGAACACCCAAATAAAACATGGTTGAATTTCCAGAATTCATCTACAATGTACTTTAATTTTTTTTTAAGATTGTATTTATTTGACAGAGAGAGACACAGCGAGAGAGGGAACACAAGCAGGGGGAGTGGGAGAGGGAGAAGCAGGCTCCCCGCGGAGCAGGGAGCATGATGCCGGGGGCGGGGGGGTGGGGGGGCAATCCCAGGACCCCGGGATCATGACCTGAGCTGACGGCTGTCACTCTTATTCTGAGTCAAAGTTAGACACAACTTGTTCTCAAAGAAGTACCTAAGTCAGCACATATTAGTTGCCCTATTGGCACATAATTTTAAAAAAAAATTCCATCTGATATTTCCTATAGCTTTCTCATACTAAGCTCTTGGCTTTTTCACCATACGCTCTTCCCCTTTAAATTGCAGAGGTGGGTTTCCATGGAGAAATCTATGGTTGGAAGGAAGGAAAAAGTTTTTTTTTTCTATTTGGGCCTGAGCCCTAATAGAATCTAGAAAAGCAATGGTGATAATTCATGACATCCTTTCTCGTATTTTTTCCTTTTTCTTTTTGCAACTTGATGAATTCCCATAGTTGGGGAATGTGAATAATTTCTCCTGACCTGGTGGGTATAAGTGGCAGAAAGATATTGTGAAATTGTACCTTGAAAACAAGAAAAGGGAAAGAAAATATGTCAGCAGAACAGAGAGTGAACTATTGCTCCCATTAAAGAAAGTCTGGCTCTGGAGCACTGGTTGTGAATCTATTATGGAAAAGTAAATCCCAAAGCCAGGACATCCTACCTGGGGAAAGAATTTCCCTTGGAACTTATTTTCTCCTTTGAAAATTCCCTAATCACTTCCCAGGGAAAGAGGGGTTCGACATGACCTTTGTTCAGGGAACCAGGGTTTTCCCAATGGCTGCACCATCCTTTAGCTCACACTTCCATCATGGTTGCTAAGGGTTTTCAATCTTCAAAATCTATCCCAGGGCTACGTACACAAAAGCGGGCTAATACCAAAGTTCCTAAAGATTTGATGAGGAAGAGGCAGTTGAGTATGGAAGTGATTACAAAATATTATCCTACTTAAAATGTCGCTGAGCAGAAATAAAGATACAAACTTCCCAGTTCATACTGGAAGTTGGTACAGTCTTGATTGCAAAACTTGTAAATTTTTATTAAAAATAAAAAGGAACTTCACATCAAATTCAGTTATGTATGTTGATTCAAAAAATATTAGTAAATACTATATTACCATAGGAGAGAACAAGGTCAATTATTAGGACACGGAAATGGCCCAACAATAGAAGGACATTTTTGCAATTGTTTTTCCTACACTGGAATAGGAAATTGGAAAAAATTAAAATACAGGCATATAAGATATACCCTCCTGAGCCGTCCCAGCGCCCAAACCAGTGCTTCTGAAAGGTTGATGTGCAAAGGAATCACTTAGGGATCAGGTTCTAGTTCAAAGGTCTGGGGTGGAGCTGACGTCAGCCCGGCATTTCCAACCAGCTCTCAGGCGCCGCCCATCCTGGGTCCAAGGACCACAGTGAGAGAGGGCGCACCCGCGTCGGGTGAAACCACCTCTCTGTAAATCACCTAAGCCAGGTAGTGAATTGCAGCTCTCGGGGAGGAGTAAAGACACAACCAAACTGGAGGTCAGTCTTGGGCTGTTGGGATCTTGAGCAGACGCCCCCCCGGCGGCGCTGCACCTGCGCCGACCGCAGCCGACTCGCGCGCGACTGCAGAGTGACCGTGACCACCGCGGCCAGGAAGCAAAGGAACCGGGAAAATGGTCTGGGAGCCCGTGTTTTTCTCTCCTTAAGCCTCTCCGTCCTCACTTCCTTTCCTGCTCTGTGAATAACTCTGCAAAATGGAACCGAGGCGACAGCCCCCCGCGCTGTTTCCGAGCCCAAGCTGCTGCGCCCGTCTTCCCGGCCACCTGTCCCCGCTCGCCTGCGCGGCCCCCCCCCGGCGTGGCAGAGCCCCGGGAAACGCAGACGCAGCAGCACTGAGACCAACCGCAAAGAGGGAAGGAGCAAGACCGCGAGGAAGACCCGGAGCAAAAGTGGAGGTGCCGGGGATTGAACCCGGGGCCTCGTGCATGCTAAGCACGCGCTCTACCACTGAGCTACACCCCCGCAGGAAGGCCGCCTGCCCGGAGTCTATTAAAGGGGAGCGCAGGCGCTTTGGGCGGCTTCCTCCAGAGGCGGCCCCGGGCCCAGGCCCCCCCACCTCTCCCCGCTCTTTCTGGAATCTCCGATGCAGGGCCGGGGTCCCTCTCGCTGAAAGAAGAGAAACCACGTTCTAGACCCGAGGCCCGGTATCCCGGATGTGTCCGCGCCGGGTCGCCTCCCCGCCGCCAGCGGAGCTGGGGATCAAGCTTTCTCGGGTCTCCTTGCTCTCCTTTTCCCGCTTTCCAGGCTGCCAGAAAGCCACAAAGCATAATGTGGGGACACCGCCTGAGCCCCAGAGCAGAGGAGCGACCGTGGAGGGCAGGTGCACCGGGGCCGGTTCCCCTCCTGGGAGGCGGCGGGAGGCGGTGCACCTGCCACCCACACCCGCGCCGCCTCCCCCAGCCGCGCGAAGCCCGCCCGCCGCAGCTCACACCCGGCAAGCCGCCTGCTCAGGCCAAGGATGCCCTAATGTGCCTCCCCAGGGCTCCTCTTAGAGCCACTGAGAAATAAACCAACCAAATGCCCAGCGAAGACGTTAGGAAATGAACAACAAAATAAACCAGAGGAACCAAAATAAACTAAAAGAAGGAAGGGCTGCTAGAGACAAACGCAGGAAGTAACGAGTTTTAAAAAGTGGAACTAATAAACAAAAAAGTTAGACATTTGAAAAATCAACAAAATAGACAAACCTCTAGCTAACCTAATTAGGAGGAGAAAGGAAAATAAGTGCAAATACATAAAATTGAACTGACCGGAGAAAGTAACTATCAAAACAAAAGAGCTTTTTAAAAAATGGTAAGAAACATCATAGCACAACTCAGCAAATGATTTGAAAACTTAGATGAAGTGGATTTTGTAAATATAGCTTATCCAAATTAATCCTTGTAGAGACAGGAGTAAACAGACCATTACTTTAGAAAAATAGAGAAAATAGTTGAATAGGCACGCCCCCCAAAAGGGTACCAGGCAAAAACACTTTCACAAGCAAATTCTACCAAACTGTTAAATATGAGAAAATCATGATGCTGCTTAGATTAATCAAAGCATAGAAAAAGAAGAAAAATGTCCTATTCATTACATAAAGTGATTATAACATTTACCACAAACTTTCTCAGTTTGCACCAAAAATTAAAACTACTATTTCACTTAATACGGGATGTCCAACTGGGGTTTATTCCAGAGATGCAGAGATCACTCGTTATTAAGAAAGACATCGACAAAGATTCTCTTCTCCACCAAACTCTACTCAGGGTCCCCTGCACTCCTTTCCAACTAGGCCTGGACTCTTGGACTTCCATTTCATCTCTGCATGGTTCAGTTTTAGCAAGAATCCCATCCTCCATATCTGGTCACCCTCGATATCTAACTGGGTTAATCATCCTCTGCCCTCCCCCAGGTGATGTATGATCACCTTGGCCCTCTTCCAGCAAGAATCCTGTTAGGTCCATTTAGCCAGAATCCACCCTTCCCCCCTAATGTTTCCTCTTAGTAATTTTCTATCCACCAAAGGACCCCACCCCACTCTTGGCTATAAATTGCTCCTTGACAAATACTGTATTAGGAATTGGTCCCAGTTCCATACTGAGGCCTCTTTCCCCCTATTACAATATTCCTGAATGAAATCTGTTTTTCCTGCTTTAGTTCCTATCCAGCTCTGGCTTATCTTTAACAACATTAATATAGACCATCGACCATCATGTTGATAGAGGAAAGGAGAAAAAACATACATGATTATCTCTATAGATTCAGAAAAAGCATTTGACAAAAGACAACATATATTTAATATTGCAGTGGGCTGCATAGTGTCCTCCAAAAATTCACATCCACTTGGTTTATTTATGGGAACTTATTTAGAAATATATGACCTAATTTAGAAATAGGGTCTTTGTAACCTTATTTAGAAATAGGGTGACTTTATTTGTGACCTTATTTAGAAATAGGGTCTTCGTAGATGCAATTAGTTAGGAGGAAATCATACTGAAATGTGGTGAGCCCTAAATCCACTGACTGATGTCCTTATAAGACGAGGAAAAAAAAAAGGCAGAGACACACAGAGGGAAGCAGGCCATACCACGATGCAGGCAGAGACTGGAGGTGGAACAGTGCCAGAAGCCTCTGGAAACTAAGATGAGGCAAAGAAGGAATCTTCCCTAGAGACTCAGCGGGAGCATAACCCTGCTGACACCTTGATTTTGGACTTCTGGCTTAGAGCATTTCTGGGAGAATAAATTTGTATTGTTTTAGGCCACCCAGTTTGTGGTAATTTGTGACAGTAACCCTAATAAACTAACACAAATATTCCAAAAGCACTCAATAAAATAAGAATTGATGGACATTTCTCAGCATGATATTTTTGTCCCATTTTTTGGGTGTCATAATCCTCATGTATTCTACAACACCCCTCCCACTCCACTTCACATTGAACCTGTGGGGTTATGAGAAACAAAATAATGATATGGTATAGATAAGAGACTTTGATAATATGGAGAACAGAACTCCAAGGGCCTGGTTTTCTGGGTCTGAGCCTCATGTCTCTGGCCCTTTACTGAAAATCAGGAATGAGTTGGAAATAGTTTGATTGAGGAAGAGCAAATCATTGATTCTATATACTTGGTTCTATGCAGCTGTTTCAACCAAAAAATGAAAAAAAAATCATAGATGGCAAAAGTTTTGTTGTGTTACTCTTTGCTGGTAAATCAGTAAAAGGAGATTCTTTTTTTTAAATAATTTTTTAAAGATTTTATTTATTTATTAGAGAGTGAGACAGAGAAAGCACAAGTAGGGGGAGGGGCAGGGGGAGAGGGAGAAGCAGACTCCATGCTGAGCAGGGAGCCCCATGCGGGGCTCGATCCCAGGACTCTGGGATCATGACCCCAGCCGAAGGCAGCCTCTCAACCGACTGAGCCACCCTAAAATGAGGTTCTGATTTAAAACCCACCCAATCCTCTTCAGGCTAGTGGCCTGAAGCATGGCTTCCAGTAGATGAGGAACTGCTTTAATACACTAGGTTCAGTCAGTAGAGCAGGTGACTCTTGATCTCAGGGTCATGAGTTCAAGCCCTCTGTTGGGCATAGAGATTACTTTGAAAAATAATACAAACATAGTGATTTGAAGGGGCACATGCACCCCAATGTTTATAGCAGCAATGTCCACAATAGCCAAATTATGGAAAGAGCCCAGATGTCCATCGACAGATAGATATATATATACAGTGGAATATTACTCAACCATCAAAAAGAATGAAATCTTGCCATTTGCAAGGATGTGGATGGAACTAGAAGGTATGCTGAACGAAGTAAGTCAATCAGAGAAAGACAAATACCATACGCTTTCAGTTATATATGGAGTTTAAGAAATAAAACAGATGAACATAGGGGAAAGGAAGGAAAAATGAAATAAGATGAAAACAGAGATGGAGGCAAATCATAAGAGACTCTTAACTCTAGGAAACAAACTGAGGGTTGCTGGGGGGGTGGGGGGATGGGGTACCCGGGTGATGGGCATTAAGGAGGGCACGGGATATCATGAGCACTGGGTGTTACATGCAAATGATGAATCACTGACCTATACCTCTGAAACTAATAATACAGTATATGTTAACTAAATTTAATTTAAATAATTTTAAAAATTAAAAAAAATTAAAAATCTTAAAAAAAAAACAACCCCAAACACTAGGTTCCTCTCCCTTCACTGTCCCAGAGACCAAAACGGTCATCCTCGCTTGGAGATGGCTGCTTGTCTTAGGTTGGTGCATTCGCTCCCCTCGGTAGCTGACCTCTGGGCCATAGCACCTGGTCCCCTTTCATGCCAGGATGGTGTACGTGGTGGTTCTCCCGAAGGAAAGCCTAGTACCCGTTAAACACAGTGCAGAAGAGAGGAGGGGGGAAATAGTGAGACAGAGGAAAATCTCCTGATTCACGAGTTTTTGTGAGCTATGAAAAGACATGGATCATATGAGCAAGAATATTTAGCAGAAGATGTTCTAAAATAGAATCCTGTTAGGGTCCATGCCAGAGGGGCTGTTGCTGTGCCCACTGCCAAGTTTTTCGAGGCAAAATGTCTAGTGAGGTCCGGCATGAGTGTATTTGCAAGGCTGTGAAGCAGACGGAGGTGACCAGAATTATCTACTAATATGAGTATACTAATGAGCCTTCTTGATCCCTTTATCAGATAGAGAAAGGGGGATATCTCCTGACTGCCATGTACTGACTGAAATGCCCCCTGAACAACTGTGATGTGTCGATGGTTCATATCTTTAAAAATTCAAGGTATACTTTTGTGCTGTAACTTCTTTAAATTCAGTAAAGGAAGCTACCCACCCCTTTGCCAACATCTACTCAGGTCACAGGACTAATAGTTCTAATGTGAGCAGGAGAACCTGCTAAAAGTTTAAGGGTTGATTAACATCTACACTGAGAGTACATGTGACTTCAGACTCTGATTCTGAAATGCGGTGATATGGGAACATGGAGATTTTTTTTTAATTGACATATAGTTGACACATGATATTACATGAGTTTCAGGTGGGCAAGAGATTCTCTATACATTATGCTACGCTCACCACAATGGAAACAGATTTTTAACTGTCTTGGGAACCTCAATTTAAAATTGGAGGGGCACCTGGGTGGTTCATTGTTGAGAGTCTGACTCTTGATCTCAGCTCAGGTCTTGATCTCAGGATCATGAGTTCAAGCTCTGTGTTGGGGTCCATGCTGGGCGTGGAGCCTACTTAAAAAAATTGGAAAATGTTAATGATTTATTAGAGGAAAATCAACATCTGAAAAAAGTTCAATTATGGATATTGAAGCCTATTCTACAGTTAGACCTTTTGAAGCTAAAGAAAATGACCTAGACACCTACCCTCGGTGTTGTAAAAACAGTTTCTCCATATGACTTTGAGAATCCAGGACCTAATCAAAAACAACAATCTATTACAGAGAGTTATTGGCCATCTCCGAACTCTCATCCACAGCGAACCACTTTGAGGTTCCCAAGATGGCCATTTGGTGGCGCCAGCATCATTCTCCAGAACGCTGAACTGGTATTTCACGGTGAAAGTGCTCAGAAGGGCAAGGACATTCCTCCAAACTTTGCAGTTATTGTTAGGAAAAGTTTATTAAAGAAGCTCTTTGGCTGGCTGAATCTTTTCTATCTCGATTTAACATAATTCTTCCCCCTCAAAACAAAACGAAAGCTCTGATAAAATTCTGAAGATTCTCCCATTAAAACATGCAACTGAGAAACATACAAAAACTGAGAAAACAGTCCAAATTAAATTTATGTTTTTTAAATCAACATTTTCAACTTTTCAGAAGAGCTTTCTTTATCCTAAAATTGTACGTTTAATCCTGTTTAAAGAGAAACTGAGGCATGTTAAAATTTTCAAGAGTTTATTTGAGCAAAAACTGATTCTCGGATCAGCTGGTGGCACACTGGCCTTCCCCCGACACAAGGTGGGGGGACAGGCCAGACACAGAGAAGCTGCAGAAGCAAAGAAAGGCAGCTGTTTGGCTAGTAAGCCTCGTTGGCTGTGATGGGTTGTCCTTATTGTTTCTGTTTCCTCCATACCCAGGCTTCGATTTAATCCACTTCTGCAGGCGCTAGAGCTCCTGCGTCCTCTGGCCTCCGTGTTTAGTGGATTTAAGAGTCCTACGATGATATGACCTGTGCCACAAGATCCCCACAGACCCTTACGTACCATATAACATCGTTAGAGTTCAGATTGACTTCTTCCTCGGACAGGGTCTACCCTGTTACTGATGGAGTTCAGGACATGCTACTCCAAAAGGTGCCACTTGGGCATATTAGATATTTTAAGCCGAAGGAATCTGAGAAAACAGCAAAAGCAGAAATGTTGCCCTGACCTTCCCTATTGCCCTTCCTCCCTGAAGCAGGTCGTAAAAGGGGACCAGTGAGAGATGCCTCCCCTATGACGGAAAGGAGCTTCCTTCCTTCCAAAGACAAAGGGATGCCAAGAAGACCCCTAAAAAACAAACCTTGCTGAGTTCCCCCCAATTTACTGTAATTACCTCATACTCCCTAACCAATTTATTTTTTACAATTATACTCCTTAACCTATCATGTTCCTCAATTTATTATTTTTATAATGTATTTACAATTTATTTATTTGTATTTATAATTTATTTATAACTTATTTATTTTATTTCTGCAATTTATTACAATTTATTTATTTACAATTTATTACAGTTGACCTCATACTCCTTAACCTATCACAGCCCTCCATGACTGTCCACGCTGCATAAAACACCCAGGTCTGTTTCTTTGGGGCTTCATTTCCTAGGGAAGGCTCTCATGTCACGGTGTCATGTAGAACTTCTATTAAATAAATGTCTGTTGTTTTGTCCTGTTAATCTGTCTTTGTCGTTTTAATGTTGGACTCAGCCAAGGACCCTAAGAGGGTTGAGGAAATTTTTTTCCTCCCCACGTAACCTTCTAATCTTATAAGTATTGTCACGATCTAATGGCAAGTATACAGTCCTGTGTCCAGCAGGTATAAGGTGTATTTCCAAAAGAGACACTACCAGACACACGCACATGAGTCAGGAAACTGGGTATTTGGGGAAAGACAGCCCATAAGGTTAACCTTAGAAATACATTGGAAAGGTCTGGTTAAACACAAATAGCCCTTTAAACTCTGGAGCATCCACTCGGTATCACGTTTACCCCTGGGCAGCAGGTGCATAAGCCCTGGGGCCTCTCCTGGACTTGTATCCTCCTATGGATATGGAGTCCACACTCTATTTACCCGGGCCCCCAGAATTGTCTGCCAAAACAGCCCCATCGTCCCTCCTTCCAGGCCTCTTTTCTGAGGCCATCCTTGTGAGCGCAGCCCATGCCCTTAGCATGCCTGCTCCCAGGCCTCGCAGCGGGCCCTGGACTGGCTCTTTGCCAGGGGTGTGTTTGAAGCTTGGAAGTGTGTCTTGAGATGTTCACACACGCAGGTACAAAGCCCTTCAAAATGTGGGATGGAGCCAGGAGTGGTAAGAAAAGGGAATGGGGGCTGTATCTTTATTTTCTGATTCCTCTGCCTAATTTATCTTTCCAAATGAACCAAGCAGGTGTTTCCTCAACTCAGTCAGATAAGAAGATCGAATTTATTTAACACAATAAAGAACTTTCATCTAGATCCGAGGCTTACTGTATGCTTTAAAAGTTCCTGCAACTAAAGTCAGGAACAGCGAGTCAAAGCACGCACAGAAGTGTAACCGCGGAGGGAGTGGTGGGGAAACGGATAAGGAGAGGAGGAAGGCGCGCGGTCACTGGAGGAAGGCGGGGGGCTGCAGAGCAGAAAGCAGAGGGGGAGAATTTCCTGTGCGCCGCGCCCCTTTTCCCCTTTCTGCGCGTCCCGCTCTGCGCTAACCCTGCGAGATCAAACTCCTGCGGCGCGCTCGTTAATTCGGTGCGGAGCGTGTTCTCGGGGCTGGGGAATCCGGAGCCAGCAGGTGCCTGCGGACTCGGCCCCCGGGGCCTGGAGCAGAGACGCGTGCGTTCCCGTTTTTCGTGTGAGTTCAAGGAACTGCAAGAGAACGAAAGAACGAGAAAAGAAGCGAGCGGCAGAGACGATTTAACAAATGATGAGGCGACCAGGCAGGAGTTCGAGCAAAAGTGGAGGTGCCGGGGATTGAACCCGGGGCCTCGTGCATGCTAAGCACGCGCTCTACCACTGAGCTACACCCCCTCGCGCTTGGGAAAGGCTCGGCAAAGCCCCTATGGCTCCTCGCCGCCGGTGTCGGCCGTGTGGAGGCCAGTCCCGGGGTTCTGCGCCCTAGACTCTGGCTTGTGGCCGGACACAATGTGCACGACCGGCCCCGTCTGGTCCGCAGACCTCCCTCCGGTCGCCACCTGCCGGGAACGCGCGGCCCGGCGCGCAGGGCGAGGTCTGGGAGGGGGCCTCTGTGCCGGGAAGGGCGGCCGGAGGGGAACGGCGGAGGGGCCCGGGGCGGCTGCGCGTGGAGCACCCGCGGGGGGCGGACCTGCCGCTCGAGACGCAGACGGCGGGAGCCCGGGCGCCGCGGGAAAGGAGCCGCTCCCGGGCGCGGCGGCCGGTGCAGCGCCCTCTTCCGGCCGGAGCCCGCGCCGACGGCAACGAGCGCGGAAGGCAGGCGGGCGTGCGGCGGAGGCTGGGTCTGCAAAACCCGCGCACCCAAGAGCAGGCTCCTTGGCGGGCGGTTCTGGGAGGGCCGCGCCTCGGAGCGCCCCTGTGCATGAGGATTATTTCCACGGACGACAGTCAAGCCCCAGCCGACTCAAAAAGGACTCTTGATCTCCGGCTTGGTTAACCGCCTACAGAGTTTAGACTGGGAGCCTACGCCGGGAAGACAGCTATCACGCAGAGCAGTTTTTCTTAAATATAAGAAAGACTTCTCTGCACACCGGGGCAAACCTTTATTAACCACGCATTGACTCTTGGCATCTTTTTGTGAATTACTTTCCTTCCCTTTGCAGTCCCTACGTCTCAGCTCCTGAAGAACTGCTCCTTTTCCTCCGCGGCATTGGAAGCTCTGTCACCGTCCGTAGCTGTCCTGGGCAGGGAAACCAGCCTGCGGGGGTCGGCTGCGGTGCTGGGTGTGGAGGTGGCATTCCTGAGCCCAGGCGGGCGCCGCTGCGGCAGCACGGGGAAACGGGCTTTGCGCGCTCGCTTGCCCTTTAGCGTGCTTGGTTGGGAATCTCCGGCAGAGAATGAGAAAAGACAGCGTGTAGACACGTGCGCTTGCTTTACAAGATTCTCAGAAAAATAACGAAGTTTCTGAATGTAGGCATCTAAGCATATTTTACTTACAGGATCCAAGGTTCAGATTCTATCCATGGGCATGCAAACTACGTCTTTCTCCTCCAAAGGTCATCGCAACCGGGCTTGGCCCCGGAGGCTCTCCTTGCATTTGCCGCTGGCTCTCCGGCTAGTCGCACGCAAATCTGAAGAGCGGAATTGAGGGGGTAAAGGGAGAGCCAGGATTGCCGAAGGATTGCAGAGCCAGTTTTGCTCAACGCTTTGTTAGTCACGGAGCGTGGTCCGTCCTACTGTAGGGAAGGAGGCAGGGTGGGTGGTACCTGCGTTGTCCAGGAACAATGCTTAAGGCCTAAACCAGCAGAGGCAGTAGAGATGGAAGGGGTAGGACCTTTGCACAGGAGAAGGAAAGCGAGTAAACAGGATTTAGAGTCTGGAGGGATCTGCAAACAGCGTGCACTCACAGAACGCACACACGTAGCTTACCTACGTGGTTGTCCGTGTCTTTCCCCAAGCTAGTAAGCTGGGAGCAGAATTTCTGCTTATTTATTTGTTTTTATTTGTGGTCAGCGGGATGGGATCCAGAAGATGAACGTAAGTTTGGTTTTGGACAAGGATTTTTAGACACGTATGGGACAGCCTCCTGGAAACCTCTCATAAGCACTATGATCCATGGCTCTGGAAGTCTGCAGAGACCTCAGATCTAGAGATTCTGAATTTGTATGTCTGCAGAAGAGAGTGCCCATGAAACACAGACATGATTTGTTGCTCTTCCAGGGCTGAATCATAAAGACATTTCTATTCTTTTCTTTTTAAGTTTCTGTTTATTTATTTGAGAGGGAGAGAGCAAGCATGAGTGGAGGTAGGAGCAGAGGCAGAGAGAGAAGCTGACTCCCCACTGAGCAGGGAGCCCGAGGACCCTGGAATCATGACCTGAGCTTAAGTCAGGAGTCAGTTGCTTAACCAACTGAGCCACCCAGGCACCCCATAAGGACATTTCTTAACCAATCCTCCAAGTTCTTTCTCGGTCTACTCTCCTAATGAGCAGGCCGACTTGGAAACCATGTGTTGAAGATGGTGAGCCACACACTGAAAGGAGCTGTGTCCTTGACCTGTTGATTGAAGGAACACCCCCCCATTGATCAGGAACCCCCATTGTCTACTGTGTGTGTACAAGAAATACATTTCTTTTCTGCTTAAGTCATGACATATTTGGGGGGTCGTTTTGGTTTTACAGCAGTTAGCACGATCTTAACTAATTCATCTTTAATCTGTAAATTCATGGCCCTTGATTCTAGGAACATATTTTAAAATATTTCTTTGATAATTTTCTTTTTGTTCTTTCTTCTTCTTTTCTTCTGTCTTCTCATTCTCTTCCTTCTCTTGTTTAGAATTCCTATTAGTTGGTTGTTGAACTACCTGGAGTCATCTCTGAATGTCTTCACTTTCCATTTCTGTGTCTTTTTGTTATACTGTAAGAGAAATTTCCTCAGCTTCAGAGAGCCATCCCCATGTGGAACTTGCTCATGGAAAGCTCCTTGCAAAGGTCCAAGGAGGAAAATAAGAGCTCATGATTCTACCCTCCCTGCCCTTCTGCTACTCCGGCTCCAAATTAGGGGAAGAGAGAAGGGAATTCTTAGAAATCCCTGTCCAGACAACTAGGTATTTTTATTTCTGACTTGATTCATTTTGACTCTTTCTGTGTCTGTAAAAGTATTCAGCAAGTATTGAAGGTACTGAGGGAATTCAGACCATTCTGGAATTCTTCCAAAAACTTCTCTATTATTTCCTTCTTCTTACATAAACACTTGTTGAAATCGCTTTCCAAGCCCAAGTTGGAGCCACTCCTGCCAGGGGGTGCCACATTAGCAAACCGAAATTTAGGTAAATTCCACATCCCTGTGGATGACCTGCTTGGCCAGGACTGCAGAGTATCCGGTCATTCGCCAAATGCCCGGCCAGCTCTGGGCCTCCTCGCCCCAAACAAGGTTGATGTGGCCCCAGCCAATTAGCAATTTTTTTGTTTTTCTCTTCCTTGTTCTTTATTCTTCATGCTACACAAGTTTCCTGCCTTTTACCCCGTTTTGCAGTTCTCTGAAAGGAGACTGTCCGTTTCATGAAGTATTAAAGTTCATTTGTATCACCTAAATGGTTTTCTTTCATCATTTTTTAAACACTAGAAAAGCAAGGATGAGCCACCATCTTGAATTCAGCAAGAGGACTTGGAGCTCCTAGGCTGCAGGCTCCCGAGAGCTTCCGGTCACAACTTCCCTCACCCTCCAAGGTCCTTTTTCACTCTCTTCCCACGATGCTGTGGAAGAATGGAAATGCAATTCATATATGAAAAAACTCCAGGGGCGCCTGAGTAGCTCTGTGGGGTAAGCATCTGACCCTTGGTTTCATCTCAGGTCGTGATCTCAAGGTCATGAGATTGAGCGCTACGTCGAAGGCTCCCCACTCAGTGCAGTTTCCTTGGGATTCTCTTTCCCTCTCCCCTGCTCTCTGTCTCTCAAATAAATAAATCTTAAAACAAAACAAAACCCTTCAAGGATTTCCCAAACGTAACAACAGTTTGAAAACTATGCTTGGCATTGCCATCAGATGTGATGCAAAACAAACAAACAAACAAACAAAAAACACCTTTTCTAAACTATAGTTCAAAAATAATTTAACCATGTTAGAAGAAAGACTGAATTATCTATTTCTTTCTATAGAAAATAAGGCTACAAAACTGTTATTATATGAAAGGTTATAAAAAATAATGCAGCTAAATAATGTAGAAGAAACATAGAGGTATATTAATAAGTTAACTTTTTGTGACATTTGTGGAATTCATCAGCTTTTTAAAATTTGTAATTTGTTTCAATTTTTTTCTTATTCTAAATAAATATTTACTTTCATAGCTAATTTTGTATTCAAATTTTTGTATTTTTTTCTTTTTTCTTTTTTTTTTTTTTAAGATTTTATTTATTTATTTGACAGAGAGAGAGCACAAGTAGGCAGAGTGGCAGACAGAGGGAGAGGGAGAAGCAGGCTCTCTGCTGAGCAGGGAGCCGGACATGGGGCTCGATCCCAGGACCCTGGGATCATGACCTGAGCTGAAGGCAGCCGCTTAACCGACTGAGCCACCCAGGCGCCCCTTTGTATTTTTTTCTTAAAGATGGCCCCCAATATTATATAAGCTTTGGGTTCCATGAGACATGGATCTGACGTGCCATTGAATTTTAAAAATCACACATCTTGGGATGCCTCGGTGGCTCAGTTGGCGTCTGCCTTCGGCTCAGGTTATGATCCCAGGGTCCTGGGACCGAGCCCTGCATTGGCTCCCTGCCCACTGGGGGGCCTGCTTCTCCCTCTGCCTGCTCTTGTGCTCTTGCTCTCTCTCCCCCCTCAAATAAATAAATAAAATCTTTAAAAAAAATAAAAATAAATAAAAATCACGCATGTTTACCCCAAACATCATTACCCCAAGCAAACGTTATGACTGATATAGATGTATCAGGAATGGAGACATTGAGCTCTGTGATGGCCACGTGCTGAGGTGTTGGGCTTGAACTCTACTGGGGCTCCCCTCGGTAAGCTCGAGTCCTGCTCACGGCAGCTTCGCTTTCTAACCTAGCTGCTGCTAAGAGTTATTCGTGGCCATGGTACCACTAATTGTCTGTGTGGGAAAAGACAACATTAGTACCATGGCAGCAAGCCCCTTCCTTGTGCCCGGTACCGCTTGGCAAGATAAGGGCATATGGCCAATTTGAATCTCAGCATTCTGACCTCGGTCTTGACTTTCTTTTCTTGCTAGAGAAGAACATTCTCCAAACTGAGGTACTCCAACTTGAAATTTCCTATTGGACAATTCTGTACCCCAAAAAGAAAATAAGTCTGAAGTTCTTGGTTTTCAGGGAACTTGAGCTGCTCCTAATTATCCACAACTCATTCCGTCAGTTTTTGAGGAGCCTTATCTGAGCAGCTTCAAATCTCGCATAGAATCCAAAACATATTCAGGATATAGTAACAATTTTCAGAAATCCTTGAGCAGCTGGTTAAAGAAACACCATGTGGTCACCTAAAATGATGGCAGGCTTTGAAATAATGTTATGTACACTTCCAATATCATTTAAACTGTTTTGCAGTATATTTTTAAAAATTAAGTTTTCCTCATAGGGAAGGGAAGGAAAAATAAAATAAGATGAAAATAGGGAGGGAGACAAACCATAAGAGACTCTTAATCATAGGAAACAAACAGGGTTTCTGGAGGGGAGGGGGTAACTGGGTGATGGGCAGTAAGGAGGGCAAGTGATGTGATGAGCACTGGGTGTTATATGAAACTGATGAATCACTAAACTCTACCCCTGAAACTAATAATACACTATATGTTAACTAAATTGAATTTAAATTAAAAAAAATTTTTAAATAAGTTTTCCACTTCATTTAAAGTAGCTTGTGTAAACTTGACTCCAAAACTTTCCAAAGCTGAATGAAAAAGAAACAAAAGACTAATCTCATTCATGTGTATTGTCACAAAAATTATGAATAAAATGTTGACATGTTAAAATGAACACCATATTGGACTAATATTTTTCTAGGAACATGAGAATGATTTATCATCAGGAAAAAAAATCACTATTAAGATGAATTAGTAGCTTGAAGGAGAAAAAAATGAAATGCTCTCAGTAGGTGTCAAAAGGAATTTGGAAAGATTCAAAATCCAAATTGGTGCAGCTACTATGGAAAACAGTATAGAGGGTCCTCAAAAAATTAAAAACAGAACTACCATATAATCCAACAGTTCCATTTCTGGGTATTTATCCAAAGAAAGCAAAAACATGAATTTGAAAAGATATCTGCACCCCTATGATTATTGCAGTATTACTTATAATAGCCTATGTGTCCATTGACGGATGAATGGATAAAGAAAATACACACACACCACATATTATATATATACGAGTATTTTCCATCCAAAAAGAGAAGGAAATCCTGCCATTTGTGAGAACGTGGATAGATCCTGAGTCCTTTATGCTAAGTGGAATAAATCAGACAGAGAGACACAAATACCGTTATGATCTCATTTATATGTAGAACCTAAAACAAAACAAAACAACCCCAAACCCTCTTACATACAGAGAACAGATCAGTCATTGCCAGAGTGGGGGCAAAATGAGTGAAGGGAGTAAAAAGGTACAAACTTCCAGTTATAAGATAAATTAGTCCTGGGGATGTAATGTACAGCATAGTGACTCAAAAGGAAAAAAACTAAAAAATCAGAAACTTTCCCAGGCAGATTGGAGAAGATTGTTTCTATGCTTCCACCATATCCTAAAACTAAAAAGCAAGTGTTTTCTGAAGAGAATCAGATGGTCCATATGAATCCAAAGCCAACATCCTATTTAAGAAATAATGTGGTCCGTCTAGTCTAACCAAGTACAAGAACAATGAAGGGAAGAAATCAGACAGAGAGACACAAATACCGTTATGATCTCATTTATATGTAGAACCTAAAACAAAACAACCCAAACCCTCTTACATACAGAGAACAGATCAGTGTTCTACACCTACCCTACAAAATCGGGTTAGGGGAGATGTTAATGATGTCAAGGTAGAAATCTAAGAGAATCCACTAAAGAGCTTAGACTTCAGAAGTTCAACGTGATGTGATGAGCACTGGGTGTTACACTCAACTAATGAATCATTGAACATTATATCAAAAATGATGATGTGGGGCACCTGGGTGGTTCAGTTGTTAAGCGTCTGCCTTCAGCTCAGGTCATGATCCCGGGGTCCTGGGATCGAGCCCCGCATCAGGCTCCCTGCTCCGCGGGAAGCATGCTTCTCCCTCTCCCACTCCCCCTGCTTGTGTTCCCTCTCTGTCAAATAAATAAATAAAATCTTAAAAAAAAAAAAAAAAGGATGATGTACTATACCTTGGCTAATTGAATGTAAATAAAAAAATAAATAATTTTTTAAAAAAGTTCAATGTTATCTCCTCTGGAACATGACCACCTGTTTCTAAAGAGTGCTACTTAATTGTCATGCAAAACTTCCCAGCCTGAATCTGCAACCCACCTTCAAGTTTCTAAATTTGTTTGCTAGGGGGTATTAAGATTCTTTCCAACTGTATTTTCACTCTTTGACCAAAAGATTATTAATAAAATCACAAACTCTAGCATGTTCTTTGTCTTAGAATTATGTGTCAGATGGTTTTGTTTCTGCCTTTTGGGCCATAACGGAACTCGCAGGTCTATAGTTTGCTGAGCTGTATGGCAGTCCTTCTCCCTGCCCCTACCCTTTCTATTCCCCCCATCACCCTTTCAGAGAAAAGCTCCCAGATTTGGAACCATAGGTTTCTGTTTCAGTGGAAAACAGAATTTCCTTGCCTCCCTAAGGACAGAGGGGCATGTCTTGGTCAACAAGAATGCAGAAACTTTTGCAGCCATGTGATTTATGAAATTGGGATTAGACAGAAAGATAGCTACAGATGTAAATATTATAATGTAGGAATGTTTTCCCTTTTTTTTCCCCTTCCTTTTCATTTCCTTGTTTCCTCTCTGAAGTGTAAATTCTAAGATTTTAGCCCTAAAGTTACTTTTAAGATAGTGCAAATATGTTGATTTCTCATTATGAATGGGGGAAGGGAAATTTGTTAATCAGGCAAAGGAGGGAAGGGGAGAGAGACAGAGAGAAGTTAGGGCCGAATGTGAAGCTTTTTTACAGTGAGGTTTATGGCAAGTGGGCCCAACCATTACTTTGGTCGCTGAAAACAGAGGACGCATTCCTCTTCTCTGCCCATCCAGCCCTCCCCAGGGCTCTGGCACCTTACCCTGATCAATGCTAGCAGCCTGGGAAGCCCCTCTACTGAAAGATCACCTTATGCAAAGAATCCACATAATGTTGAATCCTGAAATAGTTCGGTTGGCAGAGCATTAGACTGAAGGCTTGAAGTTCCATGGTTAGATCTTGCATTTCACTGAAATTATTTTCTCGTGGCCCTATTCCAAAAGTAATTGACTGAGGGCCCCCACCCCTTGCAGAAATAAATATTTTAGAGTGACAATGTAAATTTTTCATGTTTTACCCAAGGGAAATTCAGGGCACTACCCCAAAAAATGGCAGAAGTGGGAAGGTCACTCTCACTTTCCTCCCACCCCTGAATGAGGTCATAAAACCACCAAGTGAGAGGCCCCTTCCCTATACGGAGAGGAAAGGAGCATCTGTATTTCAAGAAAACCAAGGGAAAGCAAGACGAATCCTAACAAACAGGCCTTGCTAAGCTTCGCCCAATTTACTACACTTACCTCATAGTTTTTGATCTATACTATTTCTCTCTGGCTGCCCACTCTTCATCAAACCAGCATAAAAATACTCAGATTAAACCGTTTCTTATGGTCTTCATTTCCTCATGAAGGTTCCCACATCACGCAAACCTTACATCTAATAAATGTGTATGCTTTCTTCCTGTTAATCTCTTTGTCCTTTTAATTTCTGGACACAGCCAGGGACCCAAAGAGGGTCATTTTTCCTCCCCTACACTGCCTTCCTAAAACTGACTGAAACCAGTTATATATATATATATATATATATTTTTTTTTTTTTTTTGTCCCTGCAGCCGTTTCTATAATCCCCGAGTTACTACGCCGCGCCTCGCGCTCCTTCTGGGACACCCTCCAGGCCGCGGCGCATCTCTTGCTGGCCGGTGCGCCTGGATCCCAGCCCTCCACAGCAGGCACTCCAAAAATGCTGACCCAAGGACTGGGCCAGAATGTGGGTTTTGCCTTAACCCCCACGGAAGATACTGCTAGAGAAAACTGGGAGACATGGGAGACGTTGGCGAGAGAGACCCTCTCCATGGGAGGGTGTGAGAGTGGAGGGGAGAACTCTGCTTTGACTTGGGTTTGCTTCAAACAACTCGTCATTTTCAAGGGACCCAAACCATCGAGTTCGTGGACAGACGGGGGTTACTGCTTTACTTCTAGGGTTGGACGATTCACACCTCCCCTGTTCCACCCACTCCTGGTGGCTGTGAAGCTCTTTCCAAACCCCTGCTGCTCTGTGGACGAACCCGCAAACGAGCCAGGGGACACCGCCGCGTCGAGGACAGGGGACACTCCTTCTCCCCGGAGCTCACAGACGCGGAGTGGCCGGCCTTCCTCCGGGCTTGTGCGGCCTCCCCGGCCCGCAGCGTCCTCGAGGCCTCCAGGCGGCCCTGGGCCGGCCCCGGGCAGGTGGCAGCATCAGTCCCGCGCACCTGCGCCACCTCTCCGAGCATCTGTCAACGCTTCGGTGGTGCTCCCCTCCAGCAGCCAGCCTCCCCTTTCTGACGTGCAGCTGTGCGTCCTCGCGGGCTCTGCAGGGTCCGTGGCTCAGCTGTGCGTCCTCGCGGGCTCTGCAGGGTCCGTGGCTCAGCTGTGCGTCCTCGCGGGCTCCGCAGGGTCCGTGGCTCAGCTGTGCGTCCTCGCGGGCTCTGCAGGGTCCGTGGCTCAGCTGTCGGTGAGCTAACCTCGAACGAGGAGCTCTGTAGGAGCAGCATCCCCAGCACCCGCCGCGGGAAGGACCCCGCCCCACCGCGCTACACACTCTTTGCACACAGCGTAGTAAAGCAGATCTGCCAACTGGCCGCGTGGCCTAATGGATAAGGCGTCTGATTCCGGATCAGAAGATTGAGGGTTCGAGTCCCTTCGTGGTCGTTGCCGTTATTTTCCTCCCCTACCGGAGGGTAAGGTGCGCACGATCCTTCCCGTCCGCCGGGCAGCCGTTCCTTCTCATTTAACAAGCGCGCGCTGCCCTGCACTGTGCGACACTTGATTCACCAACGGACAAGGCGCAAGTAGCCGGTGGGTCCTCAAGGCGCTTCCTTTGTAGTAGACCCGACAGAAGACATCAAGTAAACAGAAACACAACGACTGCAGTTTGTTTGAAGTCCTAGGAAGGAGATAAGCGACGGGCTGAGCTCAAGAATGGGGATGGGTGGTCTTCAGGCAGAGTATTCCTGGCAGAAGGAAAAACTGCTAACTCGTGGACAACCTGGAAACACCTGCTCTTCCCAAAGCTCAGATCACTGAACTTTTGTTTTGGGGGGGCGGGGGTCGTGGGGAGAGGAAGAGGTCACTAAAAAAAAATCAATGAAAGGGGTGTAAGGGTGAGTTGAATTTCTAGGAACAAGATCCCTGACTAGGATTCCCTATGACTGTGGCTTTGCACATGGTCTGAAATTGGTGTTCTCCAGATTTTCATTAGCTACTATAAATACAACACTACCTCCCAAACAGTGATCTCGGAAACCTAAATAAAGACAGAAGCCACCCAAGGCTTTTTTATCCTAAACTGTCCTCCCGAGCAACTTCTATTAGTTGAGTCATGACGGGTTCAGTTTTACCAAGGGTGCAAATGCCATAAATGGATCTGAACAGCAGGGAGGTTCCACAAAAAATTAAAAATAGTACCACTAAAAAAAAAAAATGATCCAGCAATTCCACTTCTGGGTATATATCCAGAAGAATTGAAAGCAGTGTCTCAAAGATATCTTGCACACCCATGTTCCCAGCAGCATTATTCACAATAGTACAGTAGTCAAGAGGTGAAAGACACCCACAGATCCTTGGAAGGATAAATGGATAAACAAAATGTGGTACATACATACAGTGGAATATTACTTTGTCTTAAAAAAGGAAGGAAATCCTGTCACATGCTACAGCTTG
>NW_027397171.1:714885-854121 GCF_003265705.2 Callorhinus ursinus
CAAGCTGTAGCATGTGACAGGATTTCCTTCCTTTTTTAAGACAAAGTAATATTCCACTGTATGTATGTACCACATTTTGTTTATCCATTTATCCTTCCAAGGATATGTGAGTGTCTTTCACCTCTTGACTATTGTACTATTGTGAATAATGCTGCAATAAACATCAGGGTGCATGTATCCCTTCAAATTAGTGTTTTCATATTCTTTGGGTAAATATCCAGTACTGCAGTTACTGGATCATAGGGTAGCTCTATTTTTAACTTCTTGAGGAGCCTCCATACTGTTTTCCAGAGTGGCTGCACCAGCTTGCATTCCCACCAACAGTGCACAAGAGTTCCTTTTTCTCCACATCCTCAGCAACAGGTGTTATTTCTGTCTTTTTTATTTTAGTCATTCTGACCGGTGTGAGGTGATATCTCACTGTGGTTTTGATTTGCATTTCCCTCATGATGAGTGATGATGAGCATCTTTTCAAGTGTCTCTTAGCCATCTGTATGTCTTCTTTGGAGAATGTTCATGTCTTCTGCCCATTTTTTAAATTGGATTATTTGTTTTTTGGTGGACTCCCAATTCTATTGCATTGGTCTGTATGTCCGTCCTTATGTCAGTACCACACAGTATTGGTTACCTTAGTTTTCACTAAGCTTTGAAATCAGGAAGTGTGAGCCCTCCACCTTTGTTCTTCTTTCTCAAGATTGCTTCAGCAATTCATATTGAAATTTAATATGGATTGGAGGAATGGCTTTTTCTTTTCTGCAAAAAAAGGTTGTTGGAATCTTGATAGGGATTATATTGATCTGTAGACCACTTTGGGTAGTATTAACACCTTGACAATATTTGTCTTCCTATTTAGGAACACAGGATGTCCTTTTTGGGTCCTCTTTAATTTCTTTTGGGAATGCCAGTATACAAGTCTTTCACCTCCTTGGCTGAATTCATTCCCAGGTATTTTATTCTTTAAATGCTATTATAATTGGGATTGCTTTCTTAATTTTCTTTATGGATTGCTGTTCATTGCTGGTAGATAGAAACAGAACTAATTTTTGTGTGATTGTCTTGTACTCTGCAACTTTGCTGAGTTCATTTGTTAGCTCCTGTGGGTTCTTTGGGATCATGTCTTCTGTGAATAGAGACAATTTTATTGTTTCTTTGCAATTCAGGTGCCTTAGATTGATTTTTCTTGTCTAATTGCTCTGGTGGGAACATTCAGTACAATGTGAATAGCATAGTGGTGAGAGGCACCCTTGTCTCATTATTGATCTTAGGGAGATTCAACACTGAGGATGATGTTCACTGTGGGCTTTTCATAAATGCCTTTATCATGTTGAGGAAGGGCATGCTGTTTTAAGTGGTGAATCACAGTCTCTTTTTATCTCATGTTCCAAGAAAAGGGGATATCCGTAATAAAATTGGATGAAATGTAGTTAAAACAGGAATACTGTGTCATTTCAATAAATTCTACAGCAAATTTATTTTTTAAAAAATTGAAGGATCCCAGAGCAAAGAACTAGCTGAATTCTCTACTAGAGAAATCAAGTTTGGATACTTGTCCTGGGACATTCCTAGGGGCCTTCTGCTGCTGGAGGACACTCACCTCATTTATGCTCACTCGTCGATGGAGGTATCAGGTACTTCGGTCACCGGTCCTCTGCACCTACTTTCTATGCTGAACATTCTGCCTCTTTTAAAAATGTATCTTCATTTTTAGTGAAGCAGGAGGTATCCACAATTCAGTTGAATTTTACCTTGACTTTTTAAATCTTAGACAATATTCCCCAGGGAATAAAGACACAATCTTTACCCTGGGGAATACTGGCTTCCCAATGATATGAACTAAGTTGTTAGGGTGAGATTTACCAGTCCAAGGATAGCTTAGTCAAACCCACATTTTCTGCTTGATTTAATTTTTTTTTTCTTTTAAAAATATGGAATGCTTCATGAATTTGCATGTCATCCTTGTGCAGGGCCCATGCTGATCTCTGTTCACTTTAACTCTGGTACGTGTGTGCCCAAACCAGCAAAATTCTGTATTATTTTACACACACATTAAAAGCCAAAGTCAGGTGCTGGCTTTCTATTATCCTCCGAACAGTCTTAGTAAGTACGCAACCCTGTGGCCTGGCCTACGTCCGTTAGATTCACTTACAAGCAAGGTGCTCTGTGCAAAGACCCAAGGAAGAAGGAGACCTGATCTGGGAATTGAATGCTGGGGGCAGGCAAGTGATGACTCCCAGAGGGAACCGCTTCGATCTCTCTCACTGTCCGTGGGTTGTCCTAAAGTACTGTCCACCTAAATTCTTATTCTGCTAAGAGCTCTATGCTTCTAACACAGATGCATAAGATGAAGAAGAGGGGCACCTGGCTGGTCAGTTGGAAGAGTGTGTTACTCTTGATCTTGGGGTCGTGGGTTCAAGCCTCATGTTGGGTGTAGAAATTACTAAACAGAAAAAGAAAGAAAGAAACTTTAAAAAAGAGAGTGAGAAGTGAGATGGAGGGAAACCTGCAAGGCTGTTGGCAGGGGACACTGGTTTTTAACAGCAAACACCAAGAACGTATTTGGTAATGTATTCACACACCTATAGGGAAAGAAGAAAAAGGAGACCATGCAACGAGTTGCCACCAAATTACATTTACTTAATTTAACAATTTTTATTCTTTGGGCATGTGCTTTTCAGTTCTGATATTTAAAATGCTTTTCCTTTTGATCTGACACTTTAGAAATTAATGATTAATAATAATAAAAGTTGTAGTTTCAGACCAGACGGCTTTATATTTATCTAAAACATATCAAGTCCAAATTCAAAATAACTGGTTGCAAAATAGTTTCATATCAGATTACACAGGACAAAAGGCATTCAAAACAAAGGTCATTTGGGATAAAAAGGAAGGGTCCAGCTTTCTGCCTTTTTTGGAGCTTCTCACCATATAAGATGATTTCAAGGACTGTCCAATATTTGGCTTTTCAATAGCCACACACAGTAAATAAAATAAAATATTATATGTAACTGCATTTTGCTACTTACACAGCCAAGTCTGCAAGTAGACTGAGCTTTCCTGTGGACAGGTAACTTTTGTTTGTAGTAAGTTTGTACTGAATGAAACTGTAATTAAGCTGGGAAGGGTCAGATTTCAAATAAGCAGGTTAGAATAAGCTTCCAGTCATTTAGAATAAGTGTCTAAGGGGACCACAATCTCACAATGTGCTGGCTTTGTGCAGACACGCAGAGGGCAATAAGGTGCAGGAGCTGAGAGGAATCACCACTGATGATCAGAGCTAAACAGGGCTTGTGACCTCAGTGCAATTCCAGAAGGCACAAGATGCGAGGGGCAGAGAAGGAGACAGAATGCGAAACACCCAGAGGAGAGTAAACCCCGGACGCTAAAGTTGGATGCAGAGCAATAAAAGTGAACGTTTATTGGTACCATTTTCCGGGTAGTATGCTTCATGCTGGTCGTTTGAAGGTGAATGAAAGACACAATTTCTTCCTCAAGGAGATGAACCTAGAGAGGAAGAGAGCCAAAGAGACAACTAAACTTACAACAGTAGCATCCACAGGGTGGTTTGGGGGCCACAGAGAGGAGGGTGTGGAAGGGGCCTGAGGACCAGGGGTGTGTGTGAGACAGACAGACAGAGACTCAGCAGCACTGTGCGGTAGCCTGGCTGGTGCACACACACACACACACACACACACACACACGAGGTCAGGGTGTGCAGAAGGCGGAATTTCCGCACGGAAACTCGCACACGGTTCTGACGCCCTTGCAGGTCAAGCACAGAAGAATCACTCTCCCCTCTTGGCACGTCTCCCGATGTTTCACTCTGCCCACAGCCCAGGGTAAGCAGAGCCTGGCTGCTTGGCGGTGAGGGGACCAAGAAAGTGTCACAGGGATGACGGGTTAATGAGTCACGAACAACGCTGTGCTTGGCGGCATGCCCGTTCTGAGTTCCGTCCTAAGCACTGGTGTTTCCAGCACCGCAGGAGCTCATGCAGCTGATGTTTCTCATGCCAGACGTTCTACCATCTGGAAATGATGTGGTAAAACAATGAAAGTAGCTTTTGCCTGGAAATCAATTTGAGCTACCTCAGTAAATTCATTTTGAGTTTCATCAGAAGAGAAAAACAATGTTGATGATCACTGATCACCAACAATCACATGATGACTAATGACCCGCACGGAGGCAAGCTTTCACTTTCCACAGTTATTGCAAATCATGACCGCTATAGAGGCAGGACTGTTTTACATTTCAGGTGGAGAAAACATGTAATATTATCTTGTCACATGGATAAAAGATAAACTGAGGCACATTAAACACTTTAAGAGTTTATTTGGGTAAAAAGTGATTTGAATCAGGCAGCGCCAGACCTGAAGTGGTTAGGAATGTTGCACCAACAGCTCAGGGAGAGACCTTTAAGAAAGCAGAAGCAGGGGCACCTGGGTGGCTCAGTTGGTTAAGGCTCTGACTCTTGATCTCAGCTCAGGTCTTGATCTCAGGGTCCTGGGTTCAAGCTCCACACTGGGCTCCATGCTGGGTATGGAGCCTACTTAAAAAAAAAAAAAAAAGATAAAGCCTCCTTGGCTGTTTGCAACTATTGAATATAATTTCATAACCTTGAAGCATTGATAGGCTTAGACTTTGGCCTACTTACCTAAGCCACCAGGGTGTCAGACCCCTCAGTCTAATGGCCTCTTTCTTTTTTTTTTTTTTAAAGATTTATTTATTTATTTATTAGAGAGCGAGAGAGAGAGAGAGAGAGAGAGAGAGAAACAAACAGCATGAGAGGGGAGAGGGTCAGAGGGAGAAGCAGGCTCCCCACTGAGCCGGGAGCCCGATGCGGGGCCCGATGCGGGGCCCGATGCGGGGCCCGATGCGGGGCCCGATGCGGGGCCCGATGCGGGGCCCGATGCGGGGCCCGATGCGGGGCTCGATCCCAGGACTCCGGGATCATGACCTGTGCTGAAGGCAGTCGCTTAACCAACTGAGCCACCCAGGCGCCCCTAATGGCCTCCTTCTTTAATTCACTTATCACTACATGGCATTAAGATAAAAGAAATGCATCACATTTTTTTTTAAGGTTTATATTTATTTATTTGACAGAGACAGCAAAAGAGGGAACCCAAGCAGAGGCAGAGGGAGAAGCAGGCTTCCCGCGGAGCAGGGAGCCCGATGTGGGGCTCGATCCCAGGACCCTGGGACCACGACCTGAGCCGAAGACAGACGCCCAACTGAGCCACCCAGGTGCCCCAAATGCATCACTTTTGATAAAGAAGAGAGCACAGTTCAGTTCAGTCTTACTTGCAACTTGAGTCTAATTCAATTAACAAACCTTTGTTTAACTCCCTGGGTTGGAAATACTCCCTATTCTTTACTTCAGTGTTTTCCAAAAGGAATATTACTAGCATTTTGGATGGAAAAACTCTTTCTTTATACTCCATTGCAGTACACTCTCCTCTATACAACTGTCTATAGAACAGATGATAATATGTACTATATAATATACTATGTTTAGAATTTCTGGACCCCCACCCACAAAAATAAGTAGCACATCCCAGTCATTGTGACAGCCAAAAAAATATCCCCAAATATATTTCCAAATGTAGATGAGAAGGTAGCAATGCTCTGGCTTGAGGACCAGGGAATATTAGCACAGATAGTTTCTTTACTGCTTGAATAAACAAAGTATTTAGTTTTACGTGATTTGCTCTATAGTGTCCTTTAATTAAAAGTTGATTCCTTTTTGGAAGGGAGATTCATATTCCTTAGCTTCTTTTAAAAGACAAAGCATATATTTGTTTCCACAGTAGCAAGTGAAGAAAGGCCATTTCACAAGTAAGTTGAAAGCACACAGACTGTATCTCCCAGATACAGGAAACCTTGAGAAATTTAACACTGTATCATAGTTTTAGATGGAATGGAATAGTTACATTAACAAGTATATTGTACTTAATAAATGTGTTACCTTTTTTTTAAGTGCATAACTTAAAAAAGGAGTCCCACTTGGTCAGAGGTATGGTCCTCCCAGCCCAGACTGCATGATTCTAGAATTGCGGGACGCAGTAATGCTCTCCTAGACGTCTGCTCATGAATTACATACATAGTCACGTAAATATGACGAGTATGGGAAAGCTTTCCATGATAAAGTAAGCCTTTCTAGGCATTTAAGGAAACATATCAGAGAGAGAAAAAGACAGAACTCTGCTTTAGGCTTCCCCCAGCCTAAAGGCTGACCTTTACGGGCACTGAGGGGAAAAATCAGGACATAATTATGCGAGGTTTCAATAGCAGCTCCTTCCCTCGCTCCAGTGTGTGCCGAATCCTGATGCTACCTGCCTGGTGATGTAAGCAAAATGTTAGAAATGATTAAGAAACGTTACTCGTTATTTCTAGAAACTGTCTTGGTTTTTAGGATGCCACTCTCATTGAATTATTTGTGCTACACACTGAAGAGTGGCTTGGGTCAAGCCTTGTGCACAGTTCCTCGCTTCTACCTGCCATAAAGTGAGTAAGGTGCTCTTGGGCACAATCTAGAGACGAGGCACACAGGTAGGTGCGCAGTTACAGAGCGACGTGGCAGGTGCTCTCACGAAGGGGAAGCGGAGAGCTGCTGCAGCATCTGACCCTGAGACGGTCAGACAGAAAGCTCCCCGGCGACAGGCTGATGGGGCTCTTATAACATGAATACAGACAGGGAAAGGGAGGCAGAGAAGAACTTCAGACGGAATCCACGTACGAAGTTACGGAGGCAGTCTTCAAATGGTACCACTGGACAACAGAAGTGCGGACTGGGTAGAAGGGGAAGGAAACGGGGCTGGAGAAGCAGGTGAGGCCCTGAACAGTCCTGTCGCCAGGCTGGCGAGCTGAGCCGTCAGCAGGTGCTAAACGGGCACATGACGCTGGCTTTGGGTTTCAGGACCGTCACTTTGGTGACGGTGTGCACGACGGGAGCCACTGGAGGCATGCTGGTCCGGAGACCACGCGAACCGTCCAGGGGAGCTCTCAGGAGGCAGCAGGACTTGCAGACTGGCCACGGACCGAACGGGCTGAAGAAGCGCCCTGAAGCGACTCGCATGCTTCTGACCAGAGGGCTGCTTTCTGCTTTCCCTTCCATCTCTCTTGTCTTCCCCTGACTTTTCCGGTGTTCTCACAGAGCTTACTCCACTACCAGCGCCCCTTTTCTTCCCGATAACTTGGCTGGCTCACAAATCTTACCATTTAGTCTTTCTTGCTTATATATATATGTTCACTTATACATTCATTAACTATACATTGCTAGTCCTCATGTTGCCTAAGCTCAAGTTTTTTATTTTGGCAAAGAAGGTCTAAAGCCTCAATTAACTTGGATGTTCCATTTCCTTTGCACTGTTCAAAAAGATCATATTCTGCCAAATCAGCTTCTTTTCTCAGTGTTTCCTTTCAAGATGGAACTAGCTTTTCCCTCAACTTACAGGCTGGAAATACTTGGTTTGGTTCTCTCCTAAGTTCAAACTCTTGGACGTACACAAAGATCACAAAATGAGCCTATACTAGGGACAAAAGGGGAAGTTGAGGCAGCCGTCCGAGGAAGCCCGGGTTGCTTGGGCATCTCATCTCTAAGAGTAACGTGTGCAGGAATCGTATTACAGAGACGAAGCAAGATTTATCTAAGATGGTAGGAGGGTGATTACAGAATAAGACAGTAAGATTTTTGTTATTAAACTTGCCACTTTGCCAAACCCGTGGTTAGCTGCAATGCATTTTCTTCAAACATCTATCTTCCTTGAGGACCTCTGTGGCTCTATGGGCTTTCTCTTTTCTTAAGATTGTATGTATTTATTTGACACAGAAAGAGAGAGAGCATGAGCAGGGGGAGCTGCAGGAAGAGGGAGAAGCAGGCTCCTCACTAAGCAGGGAGCCCGATGCGGGACTCGATCCCAGGACCCCGGGATCATGACCTGAGCCGAAGGCAGATGCTTCACCGACTGAGCCACCCAGGCGCCCCTCTATGGGCTCTCTGCCCACCTTTCCACTCTAAGTAACAACCACTGTCCCCTGCCTCCAATTCACATGCCGCTCTTCAGGTAGCAGTGATCCCTGCAAAGACTGTACCTGTCTTTCTTCCTCTACAGCACCAGCAAGTACTACCCCCACATTTCTCCCCACCCATCGCAGAGGCCACTGTACTGAACACAGCTCTTGCACAGATTATTTCTCAGGACTTCTCTGAGGGCAGCAAAACTGAAGAAGAATAAAGTTGGAAGACCTTTCGAAACTCTTTTGACTTCAAAACTGGCCAGAAAGTTACAGAAATGAAGAGAGTATTGTATTGGTGAGAGAACAGATGAGCAGAATAAAGAGCACACAAATAGAACCACAGAAATATAGGCGGCAATCTTCGATAAAAATGCAAAGGCAATTCTTTTTTTATATATATATTTTATTTTTTTATGTAATCTCTACCCCCACTGTAGGGCTCAAACTCATGACCCAGAGATCAAGAGTCACATGCTCTCCTGACAGAGCCAGCCAGGCACCCCCCAAAAACAAAGGCAATTCAGTGGAGAAAGAATAGTCTTTTCAACCAGTGGGGCTGGTACAACTAGGTATCCACATGCAAAAAACAAAACAAAAATAAGGAAGGAAGGAAGGGAGGGAGGGAGGGAGGGAGGGAGGGAGGGAGGAAGGAAGGAGAGAGAAAGAAAGAGAAAAAGAAAAAAAGGAATCTAGACACAGACTTTATAACTAGCACAAAAATTAACTCAAAATGCATCACAGACTTAAATGTAAAACAGAAAACTATAAAACTTCTAGAAGATAGCAGAGGGGGAAACCTAGGTGAGCTTGGCTTTGGTGATAACTTTTTAGATACAACACCAAAAGCATGATCTGAGAAAAGAAGAAATTGGTAAGTTGGCTTCATTAAAACTAATAACTCTCGCTCTGCAGAAGCCACTACTAAGAGAATGAAAACACAAGCTTAGCCTGGGAGAAAATATTTACAGAAGATGTATCTGACAAAGGACTTGTATCCAAAATATACTTAAAACTCAACAATCAGAAGACAAACAACCCAACTTAAAAAATCAGGATAAGATCCAAACAGACACTTCACCACATAAGATACACAGATGGCAAGTAAGCATATGGAAAAATGCTCGACATCATACGTCATTTGGGAATTGCAAATTAAAACAATGAGATACCACCATACATCTATTAGGATGGGTAAAATCCAAAAAAACCTGATAATACCAAATGGTATTAAGAATGTGGAGCAAAAGGAAGCTTCATTCACTGTTTGTGGAAATGCAAAATGGTACAGCCACTTTGGAAGAGAGTTTGGAAGTTTCTTACAAAGTTAAATACAATGTTACATATGGTCCAGAAATTGTATTCCAGATATTTATCCAAATGAGTTGAAAACATAAAACTTACACATAAATATTTATAGCAACTTTATTCGTAATAAACCTGGAAGCAACCAAGACGTGCGTCAAAAGGGGAATGGATCAGCAAACTGTTATATGCATAAAAAGGAATATTATTCAGGGATTTTAAAAAGTTATCAAGCCTGAAAAGGCAGGGAGGAACCTTAAATGCATGCTTCTAAGTCAAAGAAGGCAGTCTGAAAGGCTGTGTTTTCCAACTACATGACAGCCTGGGAAAAGCAAAAGTACAGAGACAGTAACAGGGTCAGTGTTGCCTTGGGCTCAGTTGAGAACCCCAGGGCGGTGACACTGCCATGATGGATACAGGACATTGTGCATTTGTCAAAATCTACAGAACTGTACAGCACAAAGGGCTGAGCCCTAATGTAAACTACGAACTTCAGTAGATCATGTATCAACATCAGCATCCATTGTAACAAATGTGCCACGCTAATGCAAGGTGTTAGTAAGGGAAATTGTACTGGGAAGAGGAGGGGGTATATGGAACTCCGCACAGTGATCCGCTGTGCAGCCCCCCACTGCAGATAAAGTCACTTCATGCCATTTCAGCATGGCACTCCTCTCCTCTCCTACGCTGAACATCTAGAGAACAATCTCCAGTACCCCACTGTGGTGGAGAAGCAATCATACCCAGCAGTGAGGAATGGGCCGGAGACCCCAGAATCTAAGTGCTTCTTAAACAACTTTAACTTTCCTTGTTTTAGCAGCCTGCTGCACTCTCACTCCCAGACATAGCTGCTATTGTCTTAGGGGATCCCATTGTATGAACTGAGTTTTGTCACCGACAGAGAGTTTGCAAAATCAATTGGCCTTAGTCAATATGCTTTCCTGCTTCTAAAACTGTTAACTGCCCTTCCATTTTTCTTTGCCATTGTGAGTTTGTGCATTTTTTAAAATCTGTTTTAGTCTTGCCTGGGAGGGAATTAAATTAGTTGCTCTAGTTATCATTATCTTTACCCATATGTTCACATTTCTGGTAATAAATAGTACAATGTGCATTTTAGAACGATACCACACACTCCTTTTTTCAACCAACATTGTGCTTTTGAGCGCTATTCTTGTCAATAGCCACATAGTTTATTTCCTTTAATTGCCATATTGCATTCTATTGTCTGACTGTAGTAATTTATTCCTATATTTGACATACTTTTTACAAAAATGTTTTCGGGGGCACCTGGGTGGCTCAGTCGGTTAAGCGTCTGCCTTCGGCTCAGGTCATGATCCCAGGGTCCTGGGATCCAGCCCCACATCGGGCTCCCTGCTCAGTGGGGAGTCTGCTTCTCCCTCTCCCTCTGCCGCTCCCCCTGCTTGTGTTCTCTCTGTGTCAAATAAATAAATAAAATCTTTAAAAAAATAAAATAAAATAAAAAATGTTTTCAGTTTTCATTTTGCACACCAGCACTTGGAGCCTGCCAGGCTTGCTATACATTATACAAGTGTGTGACACATAGACGTTGTGTGTGAGTGAAAGGGAACATGGACAGAACACCAGTAGGAGGAGCATTCAGCTCTTGATGTTGGGGTTGTGAGTTTGAGTCCTTAAAGCTTATTTATTTTAAGAAAGCGCTATACCCCTACCTTGGCTATACCTTGGGTATAGCGCTTTCTTAAAATAAACAAACTTTAAGGATTGGGAAAACAAATAAACTCAAATTGCACTAAATACAATATGGTTCAGTCAAAAGGAATAATTCTCACAAGACCATAAGCATTCTGTAATAACAAAACATTATCATGAAGGCAGTTATATTCATTTTTTGTCAAACAAGCTGACCAAAACCTGGAATCCAGTCTGATCCCTGCTTTTCTCTTTAAGTGATTAAATAAGAACAATTTCTTTTCCTCTTTTTTTTTTTTAAAGGTTTTATTTATTTGAGAGAGAGAGAGAATGAGAGAGAGCACGAGAGGGAAGAGGGTCAGAGGGAGAAGCAGACTCCCTGCTGAGCAGGGAGCCCGATGTGGCACTCGATCCCGGGACTCCAGGATCATGACCTGAGCTGAAGGCAGTCGCTTCACCAACTGAGCCACCCAGGCGCCCCCTTTCCTCTTGAAGAGTCCTGTTAGAGCAAGAGCACCCCACCTGAGGGGAATGCAGACCCTGCAGGAGGGGCCTTAAGCTCCCTTCAGATCCTCTAGCAGAGCAAAGTGCACAGCTGCTGGCCATTCTGGTGGTTGCTCCATGAACAGAGCTGCTCGGCATCAGGATCAGGGAGCTCTTCTGCTTTCAGCAGGCATGGGATGTCCCACCCAGCGTCATTCCATAGTAATGCCGACACACTTGGCAAACGTGTGATCGCCCCCACCGCGGGCAGCAAGGATGTCACCGTCACCTGGTGTCCCGTGATCAGACATTCAGTACCCATGAGAAGGGGCCCCGAAAGAGAGTATTTTATCTACAGAAAATAGACAGGAATTGTAACTGAATTTTCCCGTATGACATGGTCCTATGTGAGAATTTTAAAAGTAGACAATGAAAGGAAAATATTGAATTGTGATCCCTCATTGAAATTTGAAGGATTACAAAAAAGCTTAGAAAATCTACCCATTCCCCACACAATTATTATTATCTGTGCTTCCAAATGTTACCCAGGAAAATCACTTCTTTGATAAAGCCTGGCTAAAAAAAAAAAAAAAATTGGGCGCCCGGGTGGCTCAGTTGGTTAAGTGACCGCCTTCAGCTCAGGCCATGATCCTGGAGTCCCGGATCAACGCGGGTTCTGCTTCTCCAACTGTCACTCCCCCCTCATGCTCTCTCTCTCTCATTCTCTCTCAAAATAAATAAAATCTTCAAAAAAAAACCCTAAAATTAAAATAAAAAGGGAACTTTAAACTTTGCAATCTCTGAATTTGGGCATAATATAAACCACGGGATATGAATTTATGAAATCTTTCTGCTGCCAGTGTCGCATCTATAATGGCTGATCAGGTGGTCGTTACTTTCTTGCATTTTTCTGTATAACATCATTCATGATCGACACCAAAGTCAAAATTCACGCAGATCACTTAGTTTGCGGACAGTACTTAAAGATGTTAGAACATGTAATGGGAAAAGGATCCCTATTATAACAATAAATTCAAAAAACAAAAACTTAAGAAATGTGGAGGGTCTCTACTGGGAATTTTTTTTTAAAAAACCATTGCCTTATAAGAAGGAAGCCTTTAATAAATAGAAATATATGCCTTGTTCTTAATCTAGCAATTCAATGTAATCCAAATATAAACACAAAAAATAATGGATGGAATGAAGGAGGGAGATAATAGAATGATATTAATGTTCATCTGGAAAAACACACACATACTAATCAGAAAAGCACTGTTAGAGAGCAGTGATGAGGACAAGCCTTACAAGATACTAAAAATATAGCTTATAAATAAGATGAAAAAGAGGGAGGCAAACCACAGGAGACTTAACTCTAGGAAACAAGCTGCGGGAGGCTGGAGGGGAGGTCGGTGGGGGGATGTGGTAACTGGGTGATGTGATGAGCACTGGGTGTTACACGCAACTGATGAATCACGGAATTCTACCCCTGAAACTAATAATACACTTTATATTAACTAATTTGAAGTTAAATAAAAAAATAAAAATTTAAAGAATTTTTAAAAATGTATTTTAAAGCTATGATGATTACAACGCATTAGTCCTGGAGAGGAAATGGACCAACAGGAGGAAGTGGAGTCCACCTGCCCCCACTGCTCGCTACCAGCTGCTCACCGCGCACTGTGGCCTGGCTGGCTATGGAACTGCACGTAGTCCAGGGTCGACTTGCTACAGTTACAGTTTGGTCTGCCCTGACTTGTATCAGCCGCCTCCCCTCCTGCCCCCTGGTGGGGTCCCTGAAGTCACCAGGATCTCACTAATCTAACTTCCTCAGTCCAGGACTGTACAGATTTTCCTGTGATTAGGAAAATTCAGTTACAATGACTTTATATCTTCTATAGATAAAGCCTATCTTTCCTTGCAATATGTATTTACAAGTAAGATAAAATCATTCGGGGGACGCCTGGGTGGCTCAGCCGGTGAGGCATCTGCCTTCCGCTCAGCTCATGATCCAGGACCAAGCCCCACTGGGTCTCCCTGCTCAGCAGGCAGCCTGCTTCTCCCTCTCCCTCTGCCACTCCCCCTGCTTGTGCTCTCTGGCTCTGTCAAATAAATAAATAAAATCTTAAAAAAAAAAAAGATAAAATCATTCAGACTGACTTTTTAAAGCTGAAGAGCCAAATATGTCACTATATTTATGTGAACCCTTAATGAATATTTAGGGCAATGTTTTCTTGATAAAAAGCAAATACTAAAGGCAATGCAAAATAACACAACTAGTTTGGAAATCAGTTTGGCAGTTTTCTTGTAACGTTAAAGTACACTTACACCCAACTCAGCAATATAAGTAAGTATACTTACCCAAGAGAAATGAAAGCATATTTTCAGACAAAGACTAGACCAACCCAAATGTCTATTAACTGGCAAATGAATTTGCTATACCCATACACTGAAATTCTACCCAATAAGAGGAAGAATTACTGACACACGCAACATAGCAGTACACAGCAGTACCTCCAAAGCATCACTGTTCAATAAAAAAAAGGGTTTCTATGAAATTCTAGATAAGTAAACTAAAGTGACCTATAGTGAGAGAGAGCAAACTGGTGTTTGCCAGTGGTCTGAGAATGGGGAAGGACTGACTTAGAGGAGCATGAAGGAACATTTCTAGACTATGAAAACATTGTGTGGATAGTTTTATGGCCATTGATTTATTTGTCAAAGCTCATTAACTTGTACTCTTAAAATTGCTGAGTTTTATCGTGTATCTCAGTCGAGCTGATTAAAACAAGAGCAACAGGAACAAGCCACCGTCTATGCCTGCAATTTCTCTGGGCAGGACGTCCTAGCCGGGGTTTGTGGTGGCTGTGCTTCTGGTTGCACCAAATGTGAGTCTCTGTCCCTGCACACATTCTAGGAGTTACCAGAACACCGTGTTCAGAAAGCTGACCTTGAGCCTAGTGACAAGAAATGGCACAACAGCAAGAGAGGTTCATTTCCACGCTGAAAAGGTCATTTTCTGTATTCATTTGGTAGCTGGGTATTTGCTCAAGCAATGTTCTACTATTTGCTTCTCTTCCTCAGGACTTCAATTAGAGTGAAGAACCTCGGATGTAAGAGAAAAATCCCTGAAAAATCCTAACAGGACAAAAACAAAATCTGAAGCTAGTGGCTCTACGTTTGTTTAGAGAAAACTGAGAGTTGCCCACTGGGCAACTGCTGGGTAGCCCCCTCCCCCGGCAGAGCAGGATCTAAACCCCTCCCTGAGGACCGGTCCCATTCTCTCCCACCTGTTCTCCTGGCTCATCCCGCACAGCCACCGCCTGCTCCCCGGTCTCGGGGTGCTGCTCCCGCACCCGGGCCTGCAGCTCCTCGGGCAGGATGGTCAGGAACTGCTCCAGCACCAGCACCTCCACGATCTGCTCCTTGCTGTGCGTCTCGGGCCGCAGCCGCTGACGGCAGAGCTCCCGGAGCCGGCTCAGCGCCTCGCGGGGTCCTGTGGTCTCTGGAGAGCAAAACTGAAGCACCTGCAAAAGATCTCCCTGGTATGCGGTTTCTCCCTTCGAATGCTGGAGTCTCCTTTCCAAGTATGTTCATCTTTCTCCACCTTCAGGGTCACAAGCCCCACCGGGTCCTCTGGAACTTGGAGGGTCCAAGGTCCAGCTTCGCTTGCTTCGTGGTCTGCTGGATTGAAATAACCCAACAGAGTGTATTACACGCTCTCCGTTGAGAGATTCCTCTCGAGGTTCTTCAGTGTGGCAAAGAAGTAGGAGACCCTCCGAAGGGCAGGACAACCTAGATGCCAGACACATTCTTACTCACGAAACAGTAAGGAAATAGTATTAGGGGAAAAAATACTAAAATTATTTACATGCTACCGAAAGACAATTTCCATAGTAGTTGTCCATAAGCAAAGCAAACTTGTAAGAGACAAGAGATCACCAACTCGAATTCCCAGGTAATGAAAGATTCTCGCTTCTCCTGCTTCCCAGCGAACGGGCGGCCCCTTCCTCTGTGATTGACAACCAGCATTAGGTGCTCAGCACCTGTTGGGCGCTGACCAGGCGATGTTACTAATCGTTTACACGTCTCTCTCCACCCCTGGAGCCGGGGGCCCCGTCTATACGTCACATTTACACTGATGAGTCCCTTAGGGTTTCTGAAGCGCGACTGATACCCAGCAGGGCCCCGGGCTCGCCAGGCAACGGAAATGGACAGGAGGCCTCGTGGGTCCCAGACAAGGCTTTACAGGGACTTTTGCTCCGCACAACAGAGGCCGCCGGAAGGAAGGAATTCTCAGGCTGGCTCCCCGAGGGGAGGTCAGGGAGCGTTTTTTACAGAAACTTCGGTGGGGAAAGGGTTTAGTACAAGCAGGTAGAGGCGGGGATGTATCCGCACCTGCGCGCGTAAAGATCATGCTCCTTCATGCGTGGCATGCCTACTTAACATGTTAAATGTGCACCCCCAGGTGTGACTTCCAATGTCACAATGAGGGGAGAGTCCGTGAAAGTTCAGCGCTGGGGTCGGTCCTGGTGCAGACTGGTTTGGTCCGGTGCTCGCCAGACTCAGGGGTCAGCACCCTCCGTCCGCACTCCTGCAGGGGACGCTCTGCCGACGCACAGAGGTTTGTTTTGTTCTAATGGAGACAGCTACAGAAGGCTGGATTTTGTGCTCAGGGTCGAGAGGACCCGAGTCCAGTCCCTGCCCCCTTCCACCAACGTCCTCTTCATGTCACAACCAATCAGGATGAGCGCTAAAAACACAAATACTCCGTAATTCCGAATAACTCCAGGGCTCCGAAAAGGAAGACACAGGAAGGTCCCGAGTTCAAGCATCTTCCTGCAATTCTTGGCGCCCCGCACAGCGCGCGGCCTCGCGGGAGCTCCGGCGGCCAGCCTGGAGGAGGGGGCGTGCGCGGGGCCGCGGGGAGGCCGCGTTCCGAGCCGACGGGCGCGCCGGAGGGGCCCAGTCAGGCTGGGGCGCCCCCCCTCCGGCCGTCCCCCTGCGGGCTCGCGGCCCCCCCCTTCCGCGCCCCACCCCCGCAGGCTCGCTCTCCGCCGTCCCTCAGGCCCCCACCCCTGCAGGTTCGCCGCCCCCTCTTGAGGGCTGGGCCGGCCTCCCCGGAAGCCGGGGCCGCGCGCGCCGCGGGAGCGGAAGTAAAGGTGGGCTCCCACGGACCTTGAAGAGGCGAGTCCTAGAGCAGCCGGCGGGGGAAACCAGGGTCTCTCTGGGGGGCTCTCTAGGACGCGGGCGGTCTCGCGCTCTCGGTGGTGCCCCAGTCTCCGTTGGCTAACCCCAGAGGGCTTCCAGGCTGTCCAGCTAGGAACACTGTGCCCGTCCTTCCAGACTTAAGTTCGCTTCTCCCAGCAACACTACCCATAGCACCTGCAGACCCCTTTCTTTGTGCTGGGAAGAGGTGTGCACGTTGCAGACATTATCTCATTTGATCCTGGAAATAAGGCACGAGGTTAAATGGTCTACTGATAGTCAAAGAACTTTAAACTGGGAGGTGGCCTTTTGCCACAGACCTTCACAATTTTACTGAGCTGCAGTGATTTCGCCCCACCCCTATGACAGAAGAATTCCACGGTGTGATACCTTTGAAAAGCCATCACTTGATTGTCTAACTCATATTCCACAACTTCTCTAGACTCACCTGGGCTCTAAAACCTGAACAAACGTTAATTGCTCCCCTGACTTTAAGTAGATGAAGTAATGGATGAAACTCCCAGAAAAGCCTTTGTAGAATTTTGAAACTTGTAAGAGAGGAAAAAAGAATTTTCCCTCTGCCCTTCTAAGTTCTTGACTGGGGTCCCGGTAACAAAAGAGATGAATGAGAGAAAAACACAAGTTTATTAACGTGTATATCTCATGTACACATGGGAGAGACCCAGGGAAGAATGAGTGACCCTCCAAGGTGGCTTAGAATTCAGGCTTGAATACCATCTTCAGCTAAAGACGAAACAAAGAGGGTGTCAGGGAGGTCAGTTACGGGAGCAGGCCGGGAAAAGTATAAACGGGAGTAAGGTCTGTTAGTATCTTCTTGTTTCTTGTGATTCGGGGTCATCCTTCTCTTCCTCATAGAGAGGGAGACACCATTACAAAAAGGGTCACTTGTACTCTGTTTTTAGAGCTTCTCCTGAGTCTGCCGTTTCTCAAAATAATCCTTATGCCAAAAAAAAAGAGCCTATTTTGCTGCCCTTCAAACTCATGCCTTATTCTGATCCCTTTTCTTATTATAATCTCTTGATTTGTGACCAGATTTTGAAAGGAGGGAATAATAATCTTATACCCTTTCCCTTCATAACATGTAAGGACATCTTCCAACTTCCTTGAGATGTCCAGATCAAACTCCCTCTCTAACAGGTTTCTCCAGGTCAAGACTACATATATACTTTTTTGTTTTTTTTAAAGATTTTATTTATTTGACAGAGAGAGACACAGCGAGAGAGGGAACACAAGCAGGGGGAGTGGGAGAGGGAGAAGCAGGCTTCCCACGGAGCAGGGAGCCCGATGCGGGGCTCGATCCCAGGACCCTGGGACCATGACCTGAGCCGAAGGCAGACGCTTAACGACTGAGCCACCCAGGTGCCCCAAGACTATATATATACTTTACTTCTAATTTCACTCTTTAATTCTTTCAACTGATACAGGCTGTAGACACAAGATCACCTCACCCAGCCAAAGTCAGGATTACAAAATCAAGGGTTTGTAGGGGGCACCTGGCTGGCTCAGTAAGTAGAGCATGGGACTCTTGATCTGGGGGTTGTCAGTTTGAGCCCCATGTTGGGTGTAGAGATTACTTAAAAATACTATCTTAAAAAAAAAAAAAAAGCATGTCGACCTCAGAGAGTCGGGGACCTGGGGCGGCGAAGGAACTGAGAAAAAGAGACGACAGTAGAGCGAGGCACAGGGGACCCCGAGCAAACAGCCCGAGGTGCCGAGGTTTATTTTCCATAATCTAATATACCTTCTACAGCGATACAGATCTATAATGATTTACAGCAGGGGCTTAGTAAGGCACATTCTTCCACGCACACAGGGTGAGTCAAGTGAAGCAGTGGGAGTGGAGAAGGAATAAAGAAATCTGTAACTGGCTGTGATCAATTAATGGTAAACACCATTGTACTCGGACCTTAACACAGGATAAGAGAACAACGAAGGGAATGCACAGTGTGCTGCTTACAGCTGGCCTCCCATCTACAAAACATCTTCTGCTGTGTACTTTAACAGACCACACACATCCCAAGGGCATTTCACTGATCCTTTTGGGTTATTTTTAACCCTGCAATCTCGAGTTTTCTCAGAGATCTCGGAGTCTGAGGGAACATGCACCAGTGGTCGTTGTGGCGTTCTGTTTCCCACAAAAGGATATTGGTTGACTACAGAATTATTGCAAACTGGAGGGTGCTTGCCAGGATGTGGTGAGATAAATGCCTATTCGCCACTTTTTCATAAATTCAGATCTAAAACCCAATTCCATATGAGTGTACCAGTGAAATAAGGAAGATGTTTCAGTTTTGAAGGTTGTGATCACATGCACCTCCACTGTGATTTTTGTCAGGAAACATTTTCAAGGAGTTTGAAATGGATGGCACAAAGTTTCCAAGGTACCTTGGGTAGGATGACTGTCTTAGTCAGTGTGGCTGCTGTAGTAAAATGCTGCAAACCAGGTGGCTTAACTACAGAAGTTTACACCTTAGAGCACCAGAAGGTGTAAAATCCCAGATCAGGGTGGTCCACGAGGTCGGGTTCTCACGAGGGCCCTTTTCAGTGTTTCACAGGGTGTCTTCTTGCTGTGTTCTCACATGGCTCAAGAGCACAGTGAGGAAGCAGAGTCCCTCAGGATTTTTTTACAATGACCCTAATCCTATTTTGGAGGCCTCTACCCTCATGACATCTAAACCCTACTTACCCTCCCCAGATCCCATCTCCTAATACCATGACATTAGGGGGTAGGGTTTCAACATGAATTTTGGAGGGACACACTCAGTCCATAACAGCGATTTTCACTGGTTTTGAGCGATCTCACAACTCTGAGTTGTAGGAAACTGATTAACAGTGCAAATAATTTTCATCCACAGAAATGCAAATGAAATTGTGTCCAGGAGAATGTGAATGATCATTGTCCTGGAAATTGACAGTTAAAAATAAATCTATTTGTAAATTTGCTTCAGCATTCCAGATTGTCTACAAATATGTAGTACTTCGAATTTTCTTTTTTTAAATTTGTTACTTTATTTTTTAACATTTTTTTCTTTAAATTCAATTCATTAGTGTATAATGTATGAGTGGTTTCAGAGGTACATGATTCACCATGAGTTTTCTTTTGAGCCAATTGTAACATCCTCCTGGTTGTTACATGATCCGACACATACTCATTTTCATTTGTATGAGAGTCACCGATTTACTTTCTTCTTTTTAACAGTCTTTTAACCCTTTGAAAACTAGGGGTACACACCGGTGGCAGAAAGAAAATACGAACTTGTGGCTGGCAAATGTACGTGGACGAACACGGTTAGGGTCTGAAACTCAAGCGGGCCAGCGCCACCCGTCCGTCCCATGTCTACACCGGGGACCCGGCCGACTCTGAAGGCACAGGCACTCGGTTCAACAGCAGCGCAAAAGCTGAAGACGCCACAGGAGCACAGCTGAGCATCGGTGTCGCCCAGAATGGGGGTCAAAGAAGGAAAACCGATACTCTTCCTCCGATTTTTCTTCCTAGGGGGAGGGTAAAGGAAAGGGTAAAGCCGGTTGAGTCTCTTCCCGATAATTCCAAGAGGCGTCAGCGAGGGAGGCAGGAAGGGGAAGCTCCTCTCCAGACGCAGCTCTGTACCAGTTCTGTGACCCGACCCCTCCAGGGCGCACGGCCACCGTCTGCTCTCCCGGCCACCACCGTTTCTCTAGCTCGGCGGGCTCTCCGGAAGAAGCCCCGAGGCCCCGCAGTCCTCAGAAGTCCCGTCACCCGCCCGACGGCTTCCCGGGGACGGCGGCTACCGTGCAGACGGGTCCGTGCGTGTGCTTCACGGCGGCGGAGTCCCGTCCGCTCGGCCCGCTCTTCTGTCTCGCGCGCGGGGGCGCACCGAGGGCAGCGGCGCCGGGCGGGGCTGTCCGGTGGCGCGCGCCCCCGTCGGTGCCGCGCCTGACTTCAGACGGGCGCCCGTGAGCGGCCCCGAGGTCCCGGCTGCGGGACCAGCTTTCCCGCGCCCGCAGCGGCCCTCGCGTCGGGAGGCTCCTGCGCGCTCGGGAGGAGCGCGCTCCCGCGTGTCCGGACGCCGCGCCCCACGCCCGGGGCAGCCGTTCCCCGGGGACGGGAGCGGGAGCGGGGACGTGCCCTGAGGCTGGACAGGCCGCGCGACTGTACGACAAGCACACGGGCCGACGTTTATTTTGTTCCTTTCCGAAGTCACTTCCGTGCCCCAGTGTGAACTTCTGCCGCCGCAGCCCAGGGCTGCACCCTCCGGCCCCGAACGAGCACTCGCGGAGCATCTCCCGGACGGACAGTAATCCCCGCTGGGCCTGGCGCCAGAAAAAAGGCTTGACCGGAGTGGGGCCCGTGCAAGGGGCGAGGTCCCGCGGCGAGGAGCCCCGGCGGAGGACGCTGTTGGCGGGGACCGCCCGGGGTGCGGGACCCCCACGCGCAGGCGGGCGCCACAGACGTGGCCACGCAACAGGGAGCTCGGGGGAGAGCCGAGCCGTCGGGTCTGGCCCCGTCAGGGCGTGCGCGGGGCGGACGAGGAGGCCCAGGCACGAGGGAAACTTCGGGCGCGGCTCCGCAGCGCGGCGGCGGGAAGCTGCCGCAGGACGGAGCCGGGCGGGGACGGGGCCCGGGCCGAGCCGGCCGCCCGGGGCCGCGAGGAGGGAGCCGCCGTCGCCCCTCCCCGCCTCGGCCGGCCGGCCGCCCGCCGCCAACCCCAAGTCTCGCGCTTCCCAGACATCTCGCGATGCCGTCCGCTAGGCGTCTCGGCTCCCTTTTGAGTCTGCGCCAGATCGCTCGGCTTTCAGAAGGTATCGCGGTACTTTCGCTTTTGCTATTTTCGGTGTTTTAACAGCCCCTCTAAGAAAATTTTAAGTCCATTTTTAATACTGTAGGTTGGTAAGACCTCTCTTCCTGCTGCTCCGATCGGCGTAGTTGTGTAGGAAATTAGGGGGAGGAGGAAAAAATGATGTGTCAGAAGTGGGATTCGAACCCACGCCTCCATTCGGAGACCAGAACCCCCAGCGCGGGGAAGCGGAGCTTGAGTCTGGCGCCTTAGACCACTCGGCCATCCTGACACCCTGCGGAAGGCGGGAGATTTTCCGCTAAAGTAGATGTGGAGGAGCGCGCTTCTGTGACGTGCGCGCGTCGGACGGAGCGCTGACGACAGAGGCGCCGCGGGCGGAGGACAGAGCCCCCTGTGGATCGGCCGGGAACGTCGGCGGAGGAGCGCAGGTGCTGGGGCGCGAACGCGGACACGGCTTCCCGCGGCCGGACAGCGGCGGGCGCGCCTGGAGGACGGGGCGCCGGCTCTGAGCCCTCTGCTCGGCTCCCAGCCTCTCGCCCTCACCCGCGTCGGAGCGCCAGTGGTTTTCATCTGACGAGAGAGGAACGACAGCACACGGAACAGAAGCCCCCAATTCCGTGGCACGGCCCCCGCCTCCCCACGAGTGCCCCGCACTGGTCCGGGAGTTTGCTGGGCTCCGAAAGCGCCTGCGCCCGGGCGCACGTCTGCAGGGGCAGGGGCAGGGGCAGGGGCAGGGGCAGCGGCAGCGGAGGGTAGAGGAGCGGGAGGAGGGGCAGGGGCAGGTGAAGGGGCAGGGGCTGCGGAGGGTACAGGAGCGGGAAGAGGGGCAGGGGCAGGTGAAGGGGCAGGGGCAGGGGCAGGTACAGGAGCGGGAGGAGGGGCAGGTGCAGGGCGAGGCAGGGGCAGGGGCAGCGGAAGGTACAGGAGCGGGAGGAGGGGCAGGGGCAGGTGAAGGGGCAGGGGCAGGAGCAGCGGAAGGTACAGGAGCGGGAGGAGGGGCAGGGGCAGGGCGAGGCAGGGGCGGGCAGCGGCGGGGGCCCTACTCCCGGTCCTGGGGCCGCTCTTGGCCGCTCGGAGCCGAGCCACGCGTCCGCTGTCGGGTCTGGGACACCGGTGGCCCCGCGCCACACCGCCCGACGGAGGCTTTCCCCGCTTTGTCAGCTGTCCTCCCGCGGGACGGAGAGCCCCTGGGGGTCCGGGACACTGCGCAGAAGAAACCCCCGCCGGCCTGCTGCCGGCCCAGGACGCGGCCTGCGTGCGAGGCGGGGGCTCAATAGATGGATCCGACCACTTGTTTCGGCCGCTCTGCTTTGGGCTAATAGAGACGGATTTGAGAATGTTAAGTACATTTTGTCCCCGTGGGTTATTTTCTGTATTGACACAAAAACGTTTTTCTTCCTGTAAGGCAAAGGTTAGGTCTCTTTTCTTCATGAAAAGAGAAATAATTTGAGTTTTGGTAGCCCTAGCTTAGATTTCCAGATTGCCCTGGGCAACTTAATTTACATTTTCGCAATCTGTGGAGATAACTAAAAGCCCAGTTAAGTATTTTATAATTTGAGGCCACTTACGCCATGCTTGGGATGCTGTTTGAAAGAAAGAAAAATACACTTCACATATTTCTGCACCTTTTCACTTTTGCTCCTAAATAAACCCGTGGATGATCTGATGAGGGGTAAACGGACATATTTCGTGTACACGCATACCAAGGACATACTCGTGGCCGAAGTGAGGTGATAATGTGCAAAGGATAGTCGTCACCAACTCATTTCTTTAGGGTCCTTAATGAAATAAACATCTTGTATACTGTTAATTCCGTAAACAGATGCATGTTCAAAATCTCCATCATGATCTTGTGATCTTAATATATTTTAGATATTTTAATTTTTTCCCTCTTGGGGAATACATTCAGTATAGTGTAGAAAGGACTTAATGACATTTTCCTACATAAACATAAAATTTATTGTAGATAATTCTTTAAACCAGACATTTTAATCTAGGACTTCAGTTTAATCTCTTCCTTGAATCTATTTTTATGTAGCCCTTAAAAACATATCCAAAAACCCATTACTAATATAGCGATAAAAATACTTTGGGTATTGCAGTGTTTATATATAAAATTGCAAACTTGAATTCATATTCTTTTCTGTAATATGTTATACTAAAATCAAAATGCTTTTGCACCATTTTTTAAAACAATATTTTCTTTTGATGTTGGTACCATATTTACTGTAAATGCTGCTCTGGGAGTTAGACATTTTGTTAGTGAAGATACAGCCAGAACACTAAATTATGGGTAAAAAATTCAGACTAGGTGGCATAGGTAAGTATTTTTAGGCTTCATTCAGAATTTAATTATCATATGATGCCATTTTTTCTGGAAAGGAAAAAACATGGTTTGTTTTTCATTGTTAGGTTGTATTTTTCTGTAGGAAAGAGGAATTTTTTGGTCCATGTTGTAAGCCTCATTCATACTTCAATTTTAAGGTTGTCTTGTGTGTATTTATAGCAAATAGACGACTTTGAGATTGGAGGCTCCTAAGAGTTTGATTTGCTCATTTTTCCCTAAAATAAATACTGTCTTTCAAAAAGAAGGGAAGGAAGGAAGGAAGGAAGGAAGGAAGGAAGGAAGGAAGGAAGGAAGGAAAGAAAGAGAAATGGTAGTGAGGAAGACAGGAAACAATGGTTTCCTAATTTCCCTCCCTCAAAGATGTGAGATTTGCTGTACTGTCTTCCATAAGCTATAGTTCTGTAGGAAGGAAGTTACCCCAGAAGTGATTCTAGAGGTGGCAGTTGTAACCTCTTAAAAATGTGTAATTACTACTGCTTTTCTAATTGCAAGCTACTGCAGATACCCCATATCAAACCGCTACAATTGAACATCGCATAGTTTCTAACTTCTCTCGTCAGCAACACTCTAAAGAACATTCTTATGTAGATAATTATTTTCAAATACCTATAATTATTTCCTTAAAAATTTCTAGAAGTAAAATCCCTAAAGTTTATCCAGTTTTAAAAGCTTTTGATACGTACTGTCCAACTGCCTACCAGAAAATCTGAAGCAATCTAGATATCGCAAACCTGACCAACAAAGGGTACTATGATTAAACAACAAAACATTTTAATGGGTGAAACGTTGAAAGGCGTTGTTCCATAGCTTTATTAGTGAGGTTCAACATTCGTGTTTGCAGTTAATTGCTTATTAAATTTTTATTGAGGTGTTCATCTTTCCTTATTGACTTGTGAAACTCATTATGAAAGATAAACCCCTGTGATAGTTTCTATTTACCAAGAACACAGGCAGAAATTCCTTTTGCTATATTTTATCTTTTAATCTCATTGCCCCTTATTTACTCAATTTTCATCTCATAAAACTATAAGCTATAAAATTAACAAGGTTCCCTTAACAATCTTTAAAAACCAAGATGTGGGTCATATTTGTTTCTCGTTATCATGCTATACATTTACTTGTATTCCTGGTCACTTTTGTCCCATCCTTATTTCTCTTTCTTCTTTTATGGCATGTCAAACTCCTGCTCCTTTCTGGAATAAGGTGAGGTATAATTAAATATGTAAATATTTCTACTATTTACTAACATTTATTGTGTAATAGGACTCCCCATCCTACGTTTTTATGAAAACATCTTCCACAAGAGGGACTTTGAAGGGCCTGAAAATTTTAAAGGGTAGAGGGAACTAAAAAGAAAACACGCTGACAGTGGTAGTCTATACCAATTTTAAAAAAAGAATGTGATTCCCAACCTTGAAATGAATGTTTTATGTGAAGCTCATAAACACATCTGATTCTCTGATTATCATGTCCAAGATTGGCTTTAGAGTAACAGGGATAGGGGTGGAAATTCAGAGGAGGCTATTTTGGAAATGGAATTGGCCATAAATTGATTGTTGAAGCTAGGGGATGCTATAGGGAGTTCACGGAATATTTTCCTCATTTTTGTGTGTGCTTAAAGGTTCCCATAGTGAAGAGTTCAATACAGGGGGAAAAAAATCATCCATAATCTCATCAAAAGCATCTGTTAATACTTTGGCATATCTTTCCAGTTAAAAACAAAACAAAACACCGTGTAGGTTGAGAAATGTGAAATCTCTACACTAAAATAAATTATCTCCTCTTTTTCTATTACATTCTTGTGCATCACAAACCCCAAACTGGATTTGGCAGCTGTATCCCACACTATTATCCAGACAAATCCTGTGCGTTCTGAATGAGGAATCGGGGGAGGAATGTACCTCATTTACCTTCAAATGCCCTGGTTACATTTCAATCTTCAAATGTGAAACTAAGCCACCAAATAAGCCAAATCTGAGATATTTATGCTTCCTCTCTAATAGGGAGAAAGGAAATGTAATGGCCAATACGGTCATACTCAAGTACCATCTGGAGTTTTAAACCCAAGCTACTTGATTAACACCCTAGCAAGCCAGTCCCCCGTAATCTACCCTGCTGTGGCCGGGCTTTCTCAGGATTCCTGAGACCTCATGCAGGGGGAATTCCTGGGTTAAAGGAGGTGCACAGGTTTTGTGATTTAGTTACATAATCAAGCAAAACTTTTATTGCCGGCCTGAGCTAGTGAGTACCATCCTCTCAGCCTAGGAAGTGAGGCCGTGGGATTTCAGCTCCTCAGACCACACCGGTCTGCAGCGCACACTCGCCCACAAATCAGCTTTTGTTGCTACTTCTGTTTCATTTTATTTTTTCTCCTAATTGACTTTATTAACTTTTCCAAGAACAGAAGCCACCTTCTCTTGTGTCCTCCCGGGGAGTCAAGTTCAGCTGGGGTCCCCAACTCTGGGTAATTGTGTCATTTGAAACAAAGAATCGTTGTCCTTCGTTCGTGAAGAGGCAACATGCCCACCTACTGCGCTAGGAAAGAACCTTTGAAGTGTTTCTGTTTTGCTGAGAGGAGGTGTGATTTCCGAGCACACTCTGGTTGGGATCGCAGGTAACGGACGGCACTGACAGGCGCGTCTACGCTGGTGACAGCGACTGGCTTTCAGTCTCACACCTGTGTTAGGCGGTTATCCCCAGGAGGCCTCATCTTCTCGACTGCACACTCTGGACAGGCAGGATCCACGTTCGGTTTCCTTGTACTCTCTGCACGGGCCTCTTCCACACCTGTCTGCTCTTTGGGGAGGGGCTCTTCTCTGCCTGCCAGGCCAGTGTCCCCAAAACAGGAGCAGCTGAAGATGGACCGCATATAAAGGACCGTTGTTGAAGTCCTAATGTGTCATTAACCTCCAACGTCGAGGGAAGAACCAGACAGGAGCCAGAAGGATGGTACTGGGCCCCCCGTTTGCCTTGAGGGGCCCAAATCCCAATTCAGCGAATTCAGATGTTGCTTACCTTTCAGCGGATGAGTAAATTTAGAATCATTTACAAGTTCATTGAACCTCATCCAAAATGGCAGGGTTTTTTTTTTTAATTAAAAATTTAAATAATGTTTAAATACCTAGGAACCCACCACAAGAACCAGAAGATAACCAGTAACATACGAACCTGTCCCTCCAGGTCTTTGCCACCCTCCCACACATCCCACTGGTAACCAGTCCTTTTGTTCATATTATAAAAAGGCTATCGTAAGGTAGGTGGTCTTCTGCCTTTTTCTAGCTGCAGCTGAAGTTCCTATAAATGCTGCCCCTGGAGCACCGGGTCCCCTGGGGAGGCCCTCTAAGCCTGGACACCACTCCAACACTGGCCACAGGACTGGGCGTCCACGCCAGGGACACATTTTCCGAGACACCCGCAAGGCGTCCTCTTTGCGGGTCCTTATTCCTCCTCCCTGCCCTTGTGCACTAAACTAAGTGAAACTGGAATGCAGGTTTGACTGGGACTCTACACCCAACTTTCCAACTGCAGACCCTTACATCTCGAGTAGACAGTTCCTGTTTAGGCAGGTACCCGGGTCAATGGACAGCACTTGAAGGCTTCCAGCCAACGCTCTGCCTTCCCACACAGAAAAGCATAATCCACACATCCTGGGGGGAAGGACAAGGCGTATGTGGTTAAGTGTTCCATCTTTGAATCCTGGCTCGGCTGCTTCCTAGCTGTGCACCTTGGATGAGCCCCGTGCCCTCTCTGTGCTTCTGTTTCTGCATCTCTAAACTAAGGGCAACCCTACAAAGTGGGGCTGTTAGGACCATTCAAAAACTACTGTGTACCTTGGTCCGTGTCTACGTTAGTAGTATTTTACATACATACACCGTCTCCTCGTGGAAGCCCCTCTCTATAGGTCCTGGTTATGTTATTCCCTTTAACAGAATGAAGAGATGAATAAATTAGGACATGGTATCACCAATTCATGATCTTCAGCCATGGAACCTCAATGCTCTGTATAGGACGGAGTATAGACCATACAATCTTGTCTTCTGAGGCCATGTCCAGATGCAGCAAAGATCCAAATCCAAATCCAAAACAGCAACGAAGCTGTTCTCTCAGCCTGGTCTTGCCTCCTCGGCACGTGGCAGCCTTTGCACCCCCAGGGGCTTAGGCTGGTGGTCTGGGCCCTCTGATCTATGCCAAGCATTGCTGCATCATCCCACTGCCAGTGATAAAAAGGGACTTGAGAGAACCCTTTCCCGGTGAAATTGTGGATGGACAACACTACTTTCTCAACACCGTGAGACAGTGACATGGTACTGCAAAGTAGTTTTATCATCCAGTTTGAAGTACAATATTGGCCAGAACAGGATTCTGGACCCTTAACAGAAATCAACACCATCAACCAACCCCTTCAATCCCATTCCAACCTCTACGAACCCAATCCTACCAAGACCCAGAAAACAACAATGTAAACAACATCCATACTCACTTTATTTTCAAACAGAGGGTCATGTACCCAAAGGGAAGCAGGATTAAGAACCACTGTGGTCATCGGCCTTAGACTTCTGGCCCCAGAATGCCTCGTGACCCAGTGGCTATGGGGATGGAACTGCCCCTTGATGGTACACATATTAGAAAGGTCAATCCCCCCATTCCCCAAAGGAGATGGAGAAAAGGAGGCAAGAACTCAGTGAACCCCCGGAACACCGCCTCAGAATCATTCCAGGGACGGCGTATGACTGACCGTCAGCCCGCAAATGTGAGTGGGAGGGGGTCTAGGAACAACGGATGGTGCTGGCGGAAAATTATCCTGGATGCTGTGCACCCGACACCAGGATACACCTTTCATTAGAATGAAGGGAGCAGACAAAGCCCTCGGAAAAGACACAGAGGCAAAGAGCACATTGATTAGAACATTATCTCGTAACAGAGGTGGGGCCATTTCCCACCATTATTGTAGAATAACTGGAACTAATCAAAACACATATAGGCCTCTTTAATGGAATTAATAAAACTACGGCAGAATGGGAACTAGGGGTAGAGGTACTATTCCCAAAGGAAAAACCGGGTTAGAGGGAGCCATGCTGACAGGCCAGGTAGGTCCACTCCAAGTTCTTAGAAAGGAGCCCTGGTCCGGAAAACAGCAAACATCCACGATCACTACGTGGGGCTGAACCAGGGGGAGCCAGGCCGAGCCACAGTGAAGCATCCTGATGGCTCTCCAGGGGTTATCCCTACTCTTTATACCCCTCCAGTAATGTGTAAAACCGGAAGTGTGGCAACACCGGGTTTTTATTTCTGGGCAATCTGACAGTTTGCCTGGGAAGGGGAAGGAGAGTGGACACCCGTCTCCCACGGCAGCTCATGGGGAGTGGCAAGGACTTCCAGCCGTGACGAGCGGAAGGAGGCAAGGCAACAAGAGGCCTTATGCCTAGGGTGGGATTATGGCCAACAGCCCTCCTGGCCCAGGTTCACCTCCTCAAGGGGAGGTCTCCATGGAATGAGCATGACTGCCAACATGGCCAGAAAACCCATCGATGCCGCTCATGGGGCAGATGATGAGAGGGGCTGCGCTCTTCCCTCCCGAGTAACTCAGACTGAAGTAGGGCCGGACAGGCCCACAGAAGGTAGCGTGAGAGAAAGTAAAGGTGTGACACCTCTCTGTCACGTTGTAGAAGGAGACCTCGCCAGCATCATAGTCCAAGAAAATCCCCACCCGTTGGAGAGGGGTCCGCAGGGGGAGGGCAGTCATTGGGGAGGTAAGAGCCCAGTATTCTTTCCCATACCACAAGGACACTGCCCAGAATCCATTCTGGGGGGCCGAAGTGACTCCACCTTTTCTGCACACTGAGTCTTCACAGACACCTATGGTCCACTTGGCTTTATCTCCCACCTCTACCTCCCAGTAATGTCTCCCAGCGATGAAGCATGGAGAGCCCAAGACACAGGGAAAGAGATTGAACCGCTCGGGGTTGTCAGGCAGGTCCTGCTGGAGATAACTGTACCGCACTTGCCGCAGGTTGTCGGAGAGGATCAAGCTGGGGTAGGCTGTGTCTGGGTCCAGAGTCACATCCACTGCGGAGACACAGAGGGGACGGGGGGAGGGTCAGCCGAGGGCCAGGAGAGCACACCGGAGGACACCCAGCTCGTTCCTACCCCCCCCCCCGAGAACACAAGCATCCCACGAGAGGCTGCATTCATCTTACGGAATTCATCCTGCAGTTTACATTCCAAAAATCATTGTTTGGAATAGCTGATTACTTTCCTAAGCCAAGACATATCGAAGGTACTGAGATTTTACCTCCATTCCCTCTCTTTTAAACATCTTAAGCCACAGTATCCATTATAAACTGAATTCCCAACTTAAATTTTGGGGTTCTGGCTATGTGCATTGGGGACTGAAGCCTGTATCACTCTTCTGGGGGTGCCTGGGTGGTGCAGTCGGCGCAGGTCGTGATCTCAGGGTTGTGGGATCGGGGCCCCTGACAGGCTCTGTGCTCAGAGCGGTATCGGCCTGGGTTTCTCTCTCCCCCCTCCCTCCATGCGTGCAGGCACACTAACAAATAATCTTAAAAAGAACCACTCCTTTATGTCCTCCATTCCATGAGATCTTTACTCAGCTGTGCAAACCCCGTTCATCTTTTTCTAATGTCCCATGCGACACCCACGTCTTCCTCAAAAAGCCGCTGTTAACCAGCCATTCCACTCTCCCTCTCTCCTAAACCGGCAACTGCCACCCACGTCATGGGCTCGGGTGCTCAGTAGTACAACATCTTGCATCCGTGTGCTGCCTTCCGGCTTTAAAGCCCCGGTGTGATTCCCTCAGCTGCTGTTCAAGCCTTGCTCAGGAGGAAAACTCCCCAGCCTCTCCGGACCTCGGCTCAGGCAGGCTAAGTGACTCCCACAGGAGGGTCATGACGGGCAACCGTGGAGGTGGCCAAGAGCCCCGGGTACCAGGCTCGTGGTTCAACCATCCGTGCATAGCAGTCACTGAGCTGTCCCCCAGGTCATGGGTGTGCCTCATACCCCCAATCAGACACCACACTCCGAGCTCTCCTGTTCCCCCATAGAAGCCCGCACAACGTTAGACAGTGTAGGACTTATGCACGGTATCCAGCTAATACTTGCTGAAAGAACAAATATGGATCAGTGGCAGAAAGAACACCTGATGCACATCTCTCTTCACGGATGATTCCAACTAACGATGGGAAGTACACACCTGAGATTGAGTACCCCTGGGACCACAGATGCACCCGGTCTCCCGACCCTTCGGTGACGGTGACCATCAAGGGGAGCTTCGATTCCTGCCCCAACAGAGAGTGGATGACCCGAGATTCCTACACTCCCCAGCACTCAGAGGAAGAGGCGGGCCCCCTAACTTTCTGGAAGGATGACTGCTTTTTGCAGAGCACACACTGGGGACTGCAGCTTCTACTCAAGCACCTGAGCTTGATTTCCGCCTACTTCAAAGGTCATTGGCTTCAGCTCTGAGGCATTGTGGGAGGCAAAGATATTGTAAACATATAGAAACAATCAATGGTTTTTTTTGTGGTTGCTGTTTATGACTTTGATACACGTAATCTAAAGAACCCCAATTCAGGCAATTTCCAAAATCATTCACAACAGTAGTTAAGTCTTTAGGACTTTTCCTCCTGTTTCCACATGGTTTTGTCTCCATCACCTACCTGAGTATAACTGAGCTTCTCTCAATTCTGAAAGAACAAAAGAGAAGAAGTTAGGATGTGTGAGTATTTCCAAGGACTACCTAACTGAAGGAGCTCCCGTTAGAGTTCCCATAGGCTACGGTCGCATTAGACAGCCCGGAACTGCCGTTGTCAGTCTTGTGCTGACTTTATGCACCATCTGACTCCATCGCTCAACCAAGAGCCCTAAAGGAACAGGGACAGCCCTGCAGGGGGAAACACGGTTCCAAGTCCACGTCATACGCAACTCTCGGCTTTCATAAGCCACCTCTGTTCTAGAGGCTGGGTGGATCAACTGGGAGATGCCCACTGCCATGCTGGGGCAAACAAGACCACTCCAGAGGCACTTAAACAGTGGACAAAGCATGTTCACAAATAAGCTCTCACGAGCCTTTTAAGTGACAGGGGAGGAGAAATCAATGAGAGCCTGATCAAGGAGTCATGCCTTCCGGTGTCGCCCACGGTGTCTAGTGCAGTTTGTCCCTATTTGTTTGATGGTGGAAGACATTCGAGTGTCCCCTACATATGTATCTGAAGAGATAAAGTGCAAACAAGGTCTTAGGATACATCACACATGAAATCACCAGAGATTGTGGGGATTTGTGATGTGTAACAATTAAGAAAAGGGTTTACCTACATACAGAGGTTTCAGATCCTACTAGACTGTCCAGGAATTTTAGCACTTAGGATAGAGCCAACTCCTAACCGAATGTGGCTCATGAACAGAAAATTTCACACGTAGAAGGGCTTCCCTTGAATACCTAAACCTCATAAGGTTTAGGTATTTACCTAATAAGCGCTGCTTGATCCCCCTGTCCCGACTGGCACCAAATGCCCACGAGCAGGAGGAGCTCAGCAAATCATAACTTTAAATACCGGCTCAAGTGAAATGCAGCTAGGATAGTTTCTGTTCATTCTTTATTCTGGATTAATTCATTTTTAGACTGCCTGATTTTCACCCCCCATCAAAATAGACTGAAAGCTGAGTGCATATAAAGGACTTCATATTCAAAGAAGAGGCTATTAACTGAAACAATTAAAGCAAAAGGAAGATGCAGAAGATCCGAGGAGGCTGGCCAGTGAGTGTCAACCCCCCTCACACTTCCCCCCACTTTTAAAGGAGATGTCCATCTTCCCAGGAAACTTCAACATCAAAAGCCCAGTAAATACATGAATTTACCTTGGATTTTCTCCATATCTGACTGCATTTTTTCTAAGGAGAGAAAAGACGACCATCAGTTTGCATCCCACATCTGGCTGGAAAATATATACCCCTCTCAGTCAAGACACAGATATTCAGAGCATGAATGCATTTCCCCTGATGGACCCTCTCCTCACATTACCTGTGAACTGCTTCAGGCTCTCGGTCAAGAATAGACATTTTTGTGCAAAAATGTGGATTTTCTCTTGCAGATCTGGAGGTGTGATCCAGGGCTCAGGGATCCTGATTCTTTCAGCTCTAAGTTTAAAAAAAAAAAAAAAAATGAGTAACTCCCTCCCCCACCCCCACACCTGGAGGGGCCCAGACAAAGCCCGGGTTAGACTGACTGGCGGGTCCTTATATAAGCAGCCACCACACTTCTCTCCGTCCTCCTAGACTGTCATCCTCTAGACAAGAGCGGAGAAACATCTTACTCATTTTCATTCCCCCCATAGCACCTAGCTCATGGATTTTCAAATGGCCTGTCCTCAAAAAGGTTTACTGAATTAAACTGAACATAAGGCTGACCTTGCCAGAAAGCACTAGATTCCTAGACAAAGTCCTGGAGATTCATGGTGGGCAACAACCCAGAGCCCTCGGGTTCCCAAATGGGGTGAGAAGCCCTCCAGACAGGTACCCGCCCTGCTCAGGGGGTCCATGGCAAAAACCGATTGCCGGCTGCCTCCCCAATACCCCATTTCCCATCTTCCAAGTTATATGGGGTTCGTGGCTGCCCAGTCTAGATGGGACCTTGTGACCGAGTTCTGGCCAATAAGAGGTAAGGAGTGTCTCGTGGTAATTTGAGAAGCCTGCTTAAAAAGGAGTGTGCTGTGATTTACCGCCCCCGCCCCGGGCTGGCTGAACGATCTCAGACTGCCAGATCGACGACCAGGACTCAGGGACGGCAGGAGAGTGAACAGAAGGAGACCAGCAGCCCAGCCCAGGGCTACCTACCTGCACATTTCCTATATGGCAACAATGTCTTAAATTACGTGTAAGCCTTAAGCCAATGAAATTTTGGGTTTCCTCTCTCATATAGCCAAACCCAAGCATTAATGTCACAAAGTGCGAGGCTCTGAAGATCTAGCTCCCTGTGCTGGACCAGAACGAGACTGGCATTGAAAAGCAAAGGTAACAAGTCAGGGCAGTAATCGCTGGGGCCATCAGGCTGGGACTGGACACGTTCTAACCCCTCTCCCTCAAACCCCTCAATTTTACCAACATAATCTACCCACATGGCACTCCCAGCCGACCCAACCCATCTACAAGGCCCTGCCCCAGCCCTGCAAAGGTTCCCACACAGCCCGGCTGCATTCCTCTGGAGGGTTTTCACCATTCGGTATCTGCACCAGCTTCAAAGTTCAGCTCCTTCAAAGTCAGTCTCTGCCCTGTGGGCTCTCCTGCACAAAGAGCATGTTCCCAAGGCCGACCCTGCCTGCCCTCACGTCTGCCCTGCAACACAAGCGAGCCTTGCCATCTGCCCACTTAGAGGTCTCCCTGCTCCCAGAGCTTCTCCTCACCCCCCACCTGATGACACAGCCGAGCAATAATGAGGACGAGAGCCAGAATCCAGGTAACCCAGCACTAATTCTGTAACTCTGAGCCAGTCACACTCTTCTGAGGCCATATTTTCCCCTTTACGGAATTAGGGGGCAGTAGCGGGAGGACTCGGAAACCCTGAAGCAGCAATGACCACAAGAAACCGTGCACTTCGCCCAGGTGTGTGTGAGCCTTCACTCTCCATGGACACATCCTCACAAACCATGGTAGCCCCATCCTACCCTCACCCTCCCAATTTGCCAGTAATTCCTGAGCTTTACTGAGAACAGGTCCATCTAGCTCTTTGCACACAAGTGACTTGTTCACAGACGGGCAGGGTATGTGTCACTCTAGTAAGATGTCCTTCTCAGGGCTCCTTCCAGGATTTATGAGCACAAGGGAAACATCCTCCTGCACTTGATTTAACACTGGGGAGGGAGAACACGGTACCTGCTCAATGTGTCCCCGATGTCCTACAAGAGAAAAGAAAAGGGTAACCATGAGAAGTCGTAGAAGTTGTAACTTCAGTCTTCTTTCAGATGTTTGCTGAAAACCCAGCTACTGGGTGGCCCTCCTGCGAGAAGCCAGGGAGACAAGCAACAGGACTCACAGTCAAGGAGCCAAAAATCTGGGACGCACGCTATTCCTACCCAGCCTTTCCTACGTCCCGCTCCTGCCCTACTGGCCAAGGATCTCACGACTTCAAATTTCCTAACAAGTACCCCACCCTTGGACCACAACTGCCTACTTGTCCTGCTTGCTTTGACTTTTTATTGTGAAGTAATTTCAAATACGCAGAAAAGCTGCTAGCACAGAGCTCCTGTATACTCCTTCCCAGACTTACCAGATTATTATAACCACGTTTATATTCAGAACCATTTGAGAGATCACTCTTCCCATTATATAATGTATCTTTGCCCCCTCAGACTTCTGTATTTCCTAAGGGCAAGTACATTTTCTTACACAACTACGGTCCAGTTATCAAATCCAGGAAAAGGAACATTGATCTAATGATCAATAAATCAATGATCTAAATGAACCTTTCTCTAACCCACAGCCATAGTCTAGTTTAACCAATAAAGTTACTTGCAGCTACCCACCTCCCCGCTCAGTAGTCCATGACCATTCTCCACACTGAGCTATCACCACACGTATCTGGAATCGTTCCTTAGCACTGATTTCTTTCGTGGCACTGACGTTGGTTTAACACAGGCTATTCATTCTCCAGGAGGCCATCCCTCCTTTGGAGTTTGTCAGCCATTCCCCTCATGATTAAGTCCAGGCTGTATCATCTTTGACTAGTGTATGGTATGTCCTTCTAAAGGTACATGATACTCACTTGCCCCTTACTGGCCATATTTGGATCACTGAATAGCTACTATCTTTCCTTTTGTAACTAATAAGCAATCTAAAAATGATACTTCGAAATTATGTTAATACTCTAATCCTTACCAAACTTCCTCCCTTAGATTTAGTATCCATTCATAATTACTGTCTGAATTAGCTTTTACTACGATGAAAAGGGTCCTCGGCTAGCTTCAAAATTCCTTCTATGTTACTTAGTCAACGTTTTACCACAAGGAGTAATTTCCCCATATATTATCAGTATGGACTCATATATTCTTATTTTATTTAATAGGTTATAACCCATCACTGTTCTTATTTATTTTGGTGCTCAAAAAGTCTGAAAGTGGGGCGCCTGGGTGGCTCAGTCGGTTAAGCGTCTGCCTTCAGCTCAGGTCATGATCCCAGGGTCCTGGGATCGAGTCCCACATCGGGCTCCGTGCTCAGCTCGCTAGTGATCTCTGTGACTATCTCCGCCTCTCTCTAACAAATAAATAAAATCTTAAAAAAAGTCTGAAACTTGGCCAGAGAGTCTCTGTCACTTTTTAATCCTATCCTTTCCCACCCCATTTTCCCCATTCCCATCTGGTTTACGCCTCCACTGTTTCCTCTGCAAAAATAAGCAGATACATGATGTTCCAATTATCTTTTTTTCTTACAAAAAAGTAGCACAGTCCATATTTTGCACTATGATTTTCACTTAACAATACATTCCCGGAAACCACTCTTATCAGTTCACAGTATCTTCCTTACTCTTTTGTACAGCTGCATATTTAGTCCATGGTACACACACACATAGTTGATTCAACCACTCTTCTTGGTTTGGAAGATGGGTTTTTCCCAATATTTTGCAATTACAAACAATGTTACATCAAGTAACCTTGTATGTATGTATTTTTGTACATATTTTCATATCGTCAAGGTAAATTCCTGAAAGGACTCTTGGTCAAATTCTAACTGCATGTATACTTTTGTTAAATGCTGCCAAAACAATGTCTTCTCACCAGCATATGAGATTCACTCTCTCACATCCTTGCTAACAGTATACTGAATTAAGACAACTTTGCTATTCTAACGGGGGAGAAAAGGTATTATAGTATAGTATGTTTTTTAATTTGCATCTTATTAAAAGTACAGAACACATTTTCACAAGTTCATGGTCCAATTTTACTTTTCTTTTGCAAATTGCCTGTTCATATCTTTTGCTCATTTTTCTATAGAACTTGTCTTCAACCCCCCTCAATTTTTTGAACGTTCTTTATATACTATTTCTATTATCCCTATTTGTGATATTTGCTGCGCTTTTCTTTCAATTTGGCACTAGTCTTTTGAAGACTTATTTATTTATTATTTTAGCGAGAGAGAATGTGCATGGGAGCAGAGGGAGAGGGAGAATCTCAAGCAGACTCCCCACTGAGCACAGAGCCTGATGCGGGGCTCGATTCTAGGACCCTGAGATCATGACTTGAGCCAAAATCAAGAGTCAGATGCTCAACCGACTGAGCCCCCCAGGCAGCCCATGACACTGGTCTTCTGAATGGTTACAGTGTCTGTGTGTTTTTCCGTTGTGCGATTACCAGCTGTCTTAGTTACACAGGCATTATAGTAAAGGCTTGTAATTGTTTTTATCTAACTACACTGGTTAAAACCTCCAGTACAACGTTAAATAGGGGTAGGGAACAGTGGGCAGTGGAGACAAAGCAAATGTCCGTCAGCTCATGAATGCAACACAGGGAAACAGCATGTGGTGTTTATCCATACAACGGAATATTAGCCAGCCGTAAAAAGAAGAGAAATACTGATCCGCGCTAAAAGACAGATGAACCTTGAAAAAAGTATATGGAGTGAAAGAAATTGACACAAGAGGCCACATATTATAGGCAAACCCCCAGAGACACACAGCAGATTGATGGCCGCCAGTCGGTGGAAAGGAATAAGTGACCATTGAATGGATACAAGGTTTCCTTTTGCGGTGAGGACGGTGTTCCGGAACCACACAGTTGTGAGGACTGAACACTTACTTGCTTACTTACCAAATGCAACTGAGTTGTACACTTTGAAATGGCCGAAATGATGGAGCTGATGCTATATATGTTTTATCACCATAACAGAACAAACCAAACCCTCAACTCCATCTTATAAAGCCCTAATCTGGGATGCACCTCACTATCTATTTTCCCTATGTCTGCACCAGAGCAGTCATGGGCTCAGGAAGCAAAGCTGAAGAGAAAGTCACACAAGGCAGACTGGCCCCAGTACAAACTGACGGTCACCCACCAAGTAATCCTCCTGTGTCTCACAGACCACCTGGTTTTCCCATATTCGGAAACAGTAATTTCAAAACTGGCCCGTATTCTTCAAAGCTAATGTTTTCCCTAACTCCTGCCCAACAGCAGCAGGGGATCCTGCTTTCTCACGTCAAGAGAATAGAAACCGCTGGATTTCGGCTACCAAACCTCAACCTGCCTGCATCCACCTCCCCGACCCTCCCTTCCTCCCCAAACTACCTCCTACACATGTGCCTTCGTCCCCTTGCCTTGTCTTCTCAGGCACGGAAAGAGCGGTAAGTCCATCAATCTTACAGCTTCGGTGATTCTCCTCACCCGCATCCTTACAACAGACTCTCCTCCTGCATATTCTTTTCCAGAATGTTCAGCTCGTTTCTTTAAGCATTCCCTCCTCATGAAGCCCCACAATCCCACCTCACCTCTGAGCATTTTCTTACCTCTCCTCATGGTCTGCCTCCTTGACAGTCAACTCCTCCTGCAGTGGCCGCTCACCCAGCCAGTCCCCACTCTCCCTAACGTGGCTCCTGCCCGAACTGCTCACCGCCGGCAGTCCTATCTGAGGGCGTCAGTGATGCCCACAGCTTTAAACCAAATGGATGTCGGCCCTCAACTGCATGAGACTCTGCTGTCCACTCCCTCTTTTCTGGTCACACTCTGCTTCTCTGATCAAGTGTTCCTGTTGCAAACTCTTCCTTTTCTCCCTGGCAGTTAAATATTGGTGTTTGTTAAGGTTCCAGGCTAGGCTTCTTATGAGTCTAAAGCAGGAGTCAATAAACTTTTTCTTAAAGGCTAGACAGTACATATTTTGGGTTTTGTGAGCCATGCATTGTCCTGCAGTTGCAACTCTGCTCTACAGTGCCAGTAGAAAGTAACCACGCGCGGTTCATAACGGTATGCGTATGGCTGAGTGCCAATAAAATGGACGGACGATGGAGCTTGAGTTTTATATAATTTCACATCCTCGAAATAAAATTCTGATTTTTCCAATCATTTAAAACCGTAAAAACCAGAGGCGCCTGGGTGGCTCAGTTGGTTAAGCGTCTACCTTCGGCTCAGGTCATGATCCCAGGGTCCTGGGATCGAGTCCCGCATCAGGGAGCCTGCTTCTCCCCTCTGCTGTTCCCCCTGCTTGTGCGCTCTTTCTCTCTCTCAAAGAAATAAAATCTAAATAAATACATAAATCTGTAAAAACCAGGGGTGCCTGGGTGGCTCAGTCATTTAAGCGTCCAACTCCTGATTTCAGCATCAGGTCCTGATCTCAGGGTGGTGAGATCGAGCCCCCAGTCGGGCTCTGCACTGACTGTGGAGCCTGCTTAAGAAGCTCTCTTCCCCTCTCCCTCTGCCCCTTCCCCACTAAAAAACAAACAACAAAAATACCAAGAAAACAAAGAAACAAAAAAAACCCAGAAAAACTCCCCCAAAGCCGTCAAAGCCGTCAAAACCAGGCTTAGCCTGCAGGACATACAAAAGCAGGTGGTGGGGCAGTTTGCTGACCCCTACCCTGTGCCATCAGCCCTTTTAACGGCATTTATCAGCGCCCGTTGTCCCCGCGGTTCACTTCTTCAACTGTCTGCCCTGGACATTAGAATATAAATTTCAGGAGAGCTTCTTCACCATTTAATCCCAGTGCCTGGAACAGTGCCCGACTCAGGACAGACAGTTCGTATACAGTGAACGCACAACAGCTCACTTCCTGTGGTCAGCCGTGTCACCTGCGGGACACCAAGCTGAAATCACGGGACCGCTCGGGCCAACCGCTCCTGCTCAAGTGCTCCCTGTTTTGTGGCTGGGCCAACACGCACACAGACGGCAGTCTTTAAGTGGCACGGGGCCGAACCCCTCATTCCATGGGGTCGCTGAGGCCCGGGGAGGTCAAGAGCCTTGTGTGTGACCAGACCACGTGGCGCAGGACGGGCCTGGGCCCTAGGACCTCCTTCTGCCCTTTCTGTGAGACGGTGCAACTGCCCGGTCCCAGTTGTGTTGGCCAGAGCCCCCGGGAGGCGTGCTTCCCTTGGCAGGCCCAGACAGCTGAGCCAGGGCAGCAGGGCCCCCCGAGGTACGGCCAGAGAGAAGGAAGGCGCAGGGTCGGGTGCGGGGGGGCTCCCAGCCTACCTGCAGGAGCTCCCTGGTGGGTTGTTGTTGCTTCTCTTCCAGCTGGGCGATCAGGCCGCTCAGGTGGGAGATGTTGCAGGAGAACTGGGCGACAGCGCCATTGATGCTGTTGTAGATGGCCAGATCCAGCTCCTCGAGGCGGGCCAGGAGGCGGTACTCATGCTCCTTCAAGGAGTGATAGAGCTGCTCGAACTCCCAGACAATCTTCTCCCTCTCCATCTGGGTCAGGCTCTGTGCCGGAGACAGGGACGGGCACTGAAGGGGGAAAGGCTCCCTCCTAGAGCCCTCTGCGTCTCCCCCCGCCGCCCCCCGCACCTTCTCCACCCGCTCGTGCTGTCAGGCTTTACCGACTGGACACTCAGCGCTGAGAGGTGAGTTACCCCGGGGATAACAAAGAACTCCGTCCTGGGTGAGTAAGCACGGACAGTGCGAGGACAGGGCGGCCTGCCCTGGGGGCAGCTGGTCCAGCCTTCCCGGGGGCACCGCGGACACAGGCGTGTGGGAGAACAGGAGTGCCCCCTGCGCTCAGAGAGCAGACAGGCTTTCCTGGCAGGAGGAATGACGCTGGCAAGGAGACAGGGCCGCAACAAGTCTGTCCCGCAGAGCCCCTGAGCGCAGAGGGGAAGCCAGAAAACGTAAGAGGGCAGAACAGACCTCGTCTGGCAGGCCGAGTGGGGCAACACTTTGTTGCAACTGGGAGCCATGAAAGGCAGCCAGGGAAGGGAGGGGTGGGCCATATGCCACACGGGGCCAGACTGGAACACTCAATCCTCGCACCATGGCCGGGACCGCGTCCCTGAGGCCCTTCCCGTGTGGCCCGTGCTGGCTTCTGGCCTCTGAGAGTGTTCCTCAACTACCCTCTCCTCATGGTCTGTGGGTGTGGTTCCCTCTGGGCGCAAATTTGTTTCCAAAGCTAGTCTGCCCTTCCTTCCCCATCCCTCTCCCACTGACAGGGCTCTACGGCTCTACGGCTCTACGGCTCTACGGCTCTGGCTCCGGCTCCGTGCTCAACAAAGGGTCAGCAACAACCTTTGCTTACTCCTGGGGAATGTAGTTTTACTGGGGCACGGCCACACCCATCATTCACATCTTGTATTTAGCTGCCTTTGAGCTATGACAACAGAGTTGAGTGGTTGTGACAGAGCCGATGTGGCCCACAGAGCCAAAAATCCTGTCCAGTCCTTTACGGAAGACACCTGTTCTCCACTCCCCTCCTCCTGAGAATCTTCCCCCCATGAATCGTCCCTCACTCCGCCCTTCCTAAGCACTCACTGGGCTGCACACACCTTCGTTCCAAATCCTTTTGGTAAAGTCATAGCTCTCCTTAGCTAAAGTCCTTCAAAGACATAAGTGATACAATGTAACCTTAGAAATGGAACATTAAAGCTGAAAGAGACCTTAAGGAGCAACTGATTCTGTGCTTCTGGAAGGGGCTGCCCCAGGCGCGCTGGTGGCGGGACAATTGTGTCCAGCATGGGACGCCCTTGCAGGGCAGGACATTCAGCATCTCTGCCCTCCCCTCCCCAGGCACTCAGTTCCTCAAGTGACAACCAAAGGAACACCCACACACCACAGGAGGGAAGGAGAGGGCAGCCTTGCTGAAAAACCACAGGTCGAGCCCAACGTGCCCATTTCACAGAGGAGGAAACAAGCCAGAGACGGTGTATCACTCTCCCCGTCCATCCAGCTGGCTAGTGTCAGAGCCGAGAAGTACGTCCAAGTGTCTTGATTCTCAGAGAAAGGCTTTTTCTCCTCTGACAGTCCTCCCACAGAGGACACAACGGTTGTGTGCACGGGGATTCCACTCAGGCACATCAGATTATCTGTCCGTCAGCCCTGCTTTCAAGCTAGGGGAGCTGAGGTCTCAGGGGAGGTGTGCGGGCAGAACAAATGGTGGTACCTGAAGACATCAGGAGAATAAGTTCCCTGCCCAAGAGTTCCTTACTACCCCCTGGCCATGACTGACAAAATTTCACAAGATGCTGCTAGACAATGCCAGTCTAAGAGTTTGCTTTTCAGATGCAGGCACCTCTTGGGAATTTCTCTGATTTTATTTACTGTTAAAAAAAATTGCTTGAGCACCTATGTGGTGGATATATGTTATAAAAGTCTCTGTACTTTTTGTTTTGTTTTTTTCTGGTTGTCAAAACAACAGCCCCAAATATCCCTATCACAAATGAGCACATCAGTCTCTTGCTCAACCACTGTCAGCATCCATCTGCAGAATGTCACCAAAGGAGGCTAACCATGCCCAAGACCCTCACCCACATCAGCGGTGTCAAGGATCCACCCTGATCTATACAAGACTAGCAGGCTAAACGTTTGATAGGTCAGATCCCCAGCGGTTCCAACGTCAGCTCTTCTATCCCTTCCCCCCAGCCTTGTGAAATCCCTTGTTTCTCCAGGTGAGTTCCCCACTGCCATCTGGGGTTGTTTCACCCACACCTGGAAGTTCCGGGTGACCTGACTGGCTAAGGTTAAGGGAAGTAACACCAGCCTTACAAAACACAGAGTGGCTAACAGAAGCGATACTCTCTGTGAATTCCAAAAACCCTTACCAAGAGTTCAGCCCGCGCTTGCTCTCCCTGCGCCCGGCGCCTCTTCTTCAAGTCCTTCACTCTTTTCAGGTGGTCCAGCTGGTTCTGGATTTGCTCCTGAGAAAAGCAAACACAGGTGTACAGTTCAAGATTAGGCAGACCTCAGCATCAGCATGGCTAATGTGTTTATCCCACGGAGCCCGCGTTCCCTGCTCAGAGCCGGTCCTGGGACTTGCGGACATCCGCAGGGCACAGGGGGTCTTGCACACTCTCCTTGGCAGTCTGTGTGTAGCTCGAACTGGTGGGTCACCTGCCTATCCCTGGAAGGGTACTGCAGGGCTCAGTGGAAAGGGGAGTGGCCTACGAGGCTTAGAGTTGGGCTGTGACTCCACAGAAGCATAGAGAGAAAATGCTGTGACCCCTCATTTTCCTCAAAGGCGGCATGGAAACACCACCTTCCCAACCTACTCCAGAGTTATTCCAGCGTAAAATGATACATCCGGAAGTGCCATGAATGCTAAGTGATTAATTATGCACGAATGTACCCACATTTAAACGTCACTGGGCACCTTTCTGTCCTGCAACCCTCCAACACAGAACACAACACAGCGCACGCGTTCCTCCCAAGCTGCCTAACAACTGTTCCCGTCAGCACTTCGCTTCCATGTCACTGTTTGGCTGTGCGGTCTGCAGATTCCACCGTTCACAAAGGGCTACCCGCTCCTTTTATTTCGTTTAATCTTCATGGTAACTGTGTGATCTGGAGTCTCACGGCGGTTAAATGACTTCAGCAGGAAAGAGCTGCTCTTTTCCGTGAGCTTCTAGAACAGGACGGAGCACAGGCAAGTGCCGGGGAAACGCTTGCAGACTCCGCGATGGGCACCTGCCTGGCGCGCACACAGCCAGTCAACGTCCGTGTGTGTTTTGCGTGAGATCATCTGTGATCCGACAGGCGCACGAGCGTGGCGATGTGTGCTGGTTTTACGCACATCCTTTCCACCGTCAAGGGAGGGAGGGGTCTCCGCGTGTAAGGTGCCCGGGAGCCGGCAGACACCGGGGCACCTGGGGTGGACGGGTGGGGGTAGGGACACCTCTGGCTTCCTCAGCAGCTACAGGTTCTCCCAAATCTGAGTGCCGAGGCTCTGGAGCGGACGGAGAGGAAGTGACGGCTGGGAAGCACACGTCCGGCTCAGCCATTTTCTAGGCGGAAAAGAGGAAGCCCCTGGGCTCTCTCCCCCCTTTGTCCGCCGGCGCTGCCGCCCCTCCCGCGCCGCGCGGCCCTCACCTTGAAGCCGTCCACCGCCTCCTCGAGCGGCAGCACGCTGTGGCCGCGGTGCTCGCGGGAGCGGTCGCACACCACGCAGATGGGCATCTGGTCCTGCTCGCAGTACAGCTTCAGCGGCTCGCGGTGCTTCTCGCACACGCCCATCTCGCCCCCGGGCCCCGACGGCCGCTCGGTGCGCAGCTGCTTCACCAGCTGGGTCACGTTGGCCAGGTGCCGGTTGGGCCGCAGGTGCCGCTGCGGGAAGGTCTCCCGGCACTGCGGACACGACACGTTGGTCTCCGCCGCGCCCCAGCAGCGGGTGAGACACGCGCAACAGATGTTGTGGCCGCAGTCGAGCATCATGGGCTCGGCAAAGTACTGCAGGCACACGGGGCAGGTGGTCTCCTGCTGCAAGCACTCGGCCACGCTCCCGGAGGCCATGGCGCGGGCCCGCGGGGGCGCACGGGCATGGGCCCCGGCGCCCAGCTCTGCGCGGAGCCCAACTCTACCGCGCGCCCTCCCGCTCGCCGCTTCCGGGCGGCGCGGGGAGGCGGGCGGGCGGAGGGCGGCGCCTCCCGGCCCGGATCTCGGACGCGCGCGCGGGCCCCCGCGTGTCTCGGCCCTCCCTGCGCCGCGGCGCCCCGCCGAGCGGGCGTGGGGGCGGGTCCCGGGGACCAGCGGAGCCCCGCTGCGGCGCGAGGTGGGCGGCCGAGGGGCGCCACCGGCCGCACTCGCGGGGCCGGCGCTCGCGGCGCGCAGGACAACGTGGCCGCGTCCGAGCGGATCCCGGCGCGAGCGGAAGGGGCGGCCCCGGGGCGGGGCTTGGCGCGGGCGCCCCTCGCGACGCGCTTTCGCGGCCTCGGGTGCGCACAGTTCCTCTCGTAGCGACCGGGGAGCCCCGCCACCGCCCGGGGCGCGACGCGCGGGGGCGCGCTCCTCGGGGCCCGGTGACCGCGGCCGGGACGCCGTAACCCCGCCTGCGCGCTGCGGGCCCCGCGCCGAGCTCCCGCGGCCTGGGCCTGGACCCCCGAGGCTTTTGTTGGGTGTCCTGCCGGGCGCCCAGGCCTCGGCGCCGGTGCCACAGAGTGCGGGCTTGATGTGGGTGCGGGGGGAGGAGACGCCTGGCCTCCCCAGGAGGCCGGAGGATGGGAGTAGCCGGCTGAGTTGCACCATTCAGCAACCCTCCTTGCACTCGCAATTTTGTTTTTAAAAAGAAAGTCTTAATTATCTGATGGCAACATTTCTGCAAGACAGAATGAGTCAGACAAGCCCAGTTCGGCTTCTTCCCACTGTGCCAGAGCCAACTGGTTTACCCTTCAGAGCTTCGGCTTCCTCTCTGGAGAAACGGGGATGAGCGTATACCCCAAGGAGGAAAACTTCATCACTTCTTTTAGGTTTTCAACCCGAGGGTGTTCATCCATTGGCGAAGAAAATACCCGGTGCGTGGAGTATTGATTAGGACCTAGCTTGCGTGCTCCTTCCTGAGTGCAGGAGAGCCAGAATCCCACTCTGATTCAGGCTCTGCGCCATACGCATCCTTCCCGCCTTGGCATTTCCTGGTCTCCTTTGCTGGTTCCTCGGTATTGTCCTCACCCTCTTGATTTCATTGAATCCAGACAGCCTTGCCTTCCTTATTTCTCAACTTGCCTCTGTTTACTTTAATTTCCATTATTACACCTTGAGCGAAATTATTTCAACACTGTCAGTTTTGCAGATGTTTTTTAGATGAGTTGATAGCCGAGTGACTGTGAGCATTTCCACTCATTTCCCTATTGCGAGTCTTTCCCTCCAGCCTCTTTATAAGAACACCTCCAGGGTGAGAATCATCCTTAGAAAAACCCTAAAATGATCCTTTCATTCTCTCCCTTCGCACTCAGAAATTTTCAAAGCTTCCTTTTTTGCCACCAGGTCATTGTCCAAATCCTTGAGCGTGGGCTTCCAGTTAATTCTTCTGGCCTCCAACATGAAGTAACGCCTCCACTGTCGTCTTAGGAAGCCACAATCCCAACCCAGCCTCGCAGGGCTTGGGCTGTGCCCACCACAGTCCTCTGCAAGCCTGGTCATCAGTCCTACCCCTTCTTCAGAGCATATAGCCTAAACAAACTGACCGCACTGACCTCTCTCCTTTCCAGTCAGCCTCCCATGGTCACACAGAACCTCAAATTCTGAGTACTTAGTTATTTTCTAGGGGAAGACTTTGACTGCCTTGCATGGAACCTTTACCTCTCTCTCAGAGTTCTCAGTCAGGGCATACGTTTAAAGTAGGAAGTGACTTTGGTTTTCACATAGTCCAACATACTTCATAAATAAGGAAACTGATATCAGATGCTTAAGTGGGGACAGAGACTCCTCTCCAAGACGCTCTATGCTCTCAATTTGGAGTCTCTCCAATCACATTGAAAGTAATCATTATTATTTATTTATTTGTAAAGTGACCAGTGTGCAAACGTAAATGCCTGTTAGAGGCAAGAGGGGTACTTAAATGAGCAGCCCAGACTGGGGACCAATAGAGAAAGATGGGGACAGGCACTCATTGGAGGACCGATGTCCTTCCCAAGAGGTGGCTACTTCTCTCTCGCTAAAGATTGCCATTGAGAATCTGGGCCCAGATTCAGCTCAGGAGAAGGCAGAAATCTGAATTTTTTTTCTTCTTTTGATTTATTTATTTTAGGGCGCCTGGGTGGCTCAGTTGGTTGAGCGACTGCCTTCGGCTCAGGTCATGATCCCAGGGTCCTGGATCGAGTCCCGCATCGGGCTCCCTGCTCAGCGGGGAGCCTGCTTCTCCCTCTGACCCTCTTCCCTCTCATGCTCTCTCTCTACCATTCTCTCTCTCAAATAAATAAATAAAATCTTAAAAAAAGATTTATTTATTTTAGAGAGAGGAAGCACGAGGTGGGGGAGGGGCAGGGGGAGAAGGACAAACAGACTGTGTGCTGAGCGCAGAGCCAAATGCCAGACTTGATCCCAGGACCCTGAGATCATGACCTGAGCCAAAACCAAGAGTTGGACACTTAACCAACTGAGCCACTCCAGAAATCTGGAGGTTTTTGGTGTTTTTTTAAAGATTTTATTCACTTACTTGACAGAGAGAGACACAGCGAGAGCAGGAACACAAGCAGGGGGAGTGGGAGAGGGAGAAGCAGACTCTCTGCCAAGCAGGGAGCCCAATACGGGGCTCGATCCCAGGACCCTGGGACCATGACCTGAGCCGAAGGCAGGGGCTTAACCGACTGAGCCACCCAGGCGCCCCAATAAAATCTTTTTTTTTTTTTAAAGTGAAAGTACCATCTCAAGATGTGAGAGCAAGAGAGAGCAAGAAACAGAGACAGAGAGAGTAGGCGAGAGGGGTGCAGAGGGAGAGGGAAAGGGAGTGTGCAAGCCAGGGAGCTGCATATGCAGCCTGTGGGGTTCACCTTCTATCTTTTACTGATAGTTGTTAACTAGGGCAAGGACTTCTTGGAAGTAGGGTTTCCCGCCTTTTCTTCCCACTTGCTCAGGGGTTTCCCGTCGTGGCGCCTCCATCGTGGGCCTGTCTGGTGGGATCCGGCTTCTCGTGGGTGCTGCCAGCACAGGCCTCTGACCTTCCCCACAGCGGGCCACGGCCGCCTCCTTGCTGGCCTCCAGGCATCCCGTTAGAGCCTCCCTAACTGTCAGCTCTGACACTAGGATTAACCTTTGTCCTTCTTTCTTCTTTCAGCCTGGAATGTGCACAAGATGGTAGGAGCTTGGGCAGCTGTCCTGGCCCATGAAGCAATCTTGAATGCTGGAAGCCAATTAGGATGGTGTAGTGACAGGTGAATAAGCCTGGGTCCTTATACACTGCAGAGTGCTTGCATCAAACTTCATATATGTGAGAGAGACTAAAGTCAGTGTCTTGTTTAAGCCATTTATTTGGTTTGTCTGCATATGCAACAAAAAACTAAACCTAACTAATAAAGGGGTGCCTGGGTGGCTCAGTCATTAAGTGTCTGTCTTTGGCTCAGGTCATGATCCTGGGGTCCTGGGATCGAGCCCTGCATCGGGCTCCCTGCTCAGCAGGAAGCCTGCTTCTCCATCTCCTTCTACTGCTCCCCCTGCTTGTGCTCTCTTGCTCTCTCTGTCAAATAAATAATATTTGGGGTAATAAAATCTTTAAAAAAAGAAACAAAAACTAAACCTAACTAATAAAATACAATTATTTTTAAATTTTTTCTTTCTTCGCATTTTTAAAATTTGAATTCAATTAATTAACATATAGTATATTATGAGTTTCAGAGGTAGAGGTCAGTGATTCATCAGTTGCATGTAACACCCAGTGCTCATCACATCACATGCCCTCCTTAATGTCCATCACCCAGTTACCCCATCCCCCCATGCCCTCCCCTCCAGCAACCCTCAGTATGATTAAGAGTCTCTTATGGTTTGTCTCCCTCTCTGATTTCATCTTGTTTTATTTTTTCCTCTCTTCCCCTATAATCTTATTTTGTTTCTTAAATTCCACATATGAGTGAGATCATATGATAATTGTTTTTCTCTGACTTATTTCGCTTAGCATAATACCCTCTAGTTCCATCCACGTCGTTGCAAATGGCAAGATTTCATTATTTTGTTGGCTGCATAATATTCCACTGTATATATATATCACATCTTTTTTTTTTAAGATTTATGTATTTATTTTGAGAGAGTGAGAATGAGCGAGAGAGAGAGAGAGAGAGAGAGTACATGAGAGGGGGGAGGGTTAGAGGGAGAAGCAGGCTCCTCGCCGAGCAGGGAACCCAATGCGGGACTCGATCCTGGGACTCCAGGATCATGACCTGAGCCGAAGGCAGTGGCTTAACCAACTGAGCCACCCAGGCGCCCTATACCACATCTTCTTTATCCATTCATCTGTTGATGGACATCTGGGCTCTTTCCACAGTTTGGCTATTGTGGACATTGCTGCTATAAACATTGGGGTGCATGTGCCTGTTCGGATCCCTACATTTGTATCTTTGGGGTAAATACCCAGTAGTGCAATTGCTGGGTCATACGGTAGCTCTATTTTCAACTTTTTGAGGAACCTCCATACTGCTTTCCAGAGTGGTTGCACCAGCTTGCATTCCCACCAACAGTGTGGGAGGGTTCCCCTTTCTCCAAGTCCTTGCCAACATCTGTCGTTTCCTGACTTGTTAATTTTAGCCATTCTGACTGGTGTGAGGTGGTATCTCATTGTGATTTTGATTTAAAATACAATTATTATTAATAAAATATTTTATTTTATTTTAAAGATTTATTTATTTATTTTAGAGAGAGAGAGAATGAGCACGAGCAGGGGGTGGGGCAGAGGGAAATGGAGAGAGAATCTCAAGCACACTCTGCTGAGCGCAGAGCCTGAGGCAGGACTTGATCCCATGACCCCGAGACCATGACGTGAGCCAAAACCAAGAGTCAGACGCTCACCCAGGTGCCCCTTAAATATTTTATTTTAAAATGAATTTCTAACCTACTCCTTTACTCAGTCTAGCTGCCCTAAGAGTACCATTAATTTCTACTGGCATTAGCTAAGTCCAGAGGACACTTTCCTGTCTAAAGACAGGAATGGTTTTGGGGCATTTGACACTGTTGACCCCTCCCTCCTTGGACCATTCATCCTCAGGGCACTAAACTGAGGAGGACCGGTGAGGCCTGCAGTGTTTCTGCTTCCTGTAGCCTCTCTTCTCGGCCCCTGCCATGTGACACTGAAGTTAGTCTGGGGAAAGGAAGACTACTCAGAAGCACAAGGCTATAGGACAGTTAAAGTAAGAATAGGCTGCGCCGGCCGCGGGATGAAGAGAAGCTGAGGAGTAGACCCACATCTGAGTAAGAATTTAGTCCAGGATGAAAGAGAAATTTCAGGTGGGTGTTTACACATTCAGTAAATGATCCTGGGACAACTGGCCAGCCGTTTGGGGGAAAAAAATTCCCATCTTCTTTTTTGTGTGTGTGAGTAAAGCCTTAGAAGTTTATTAAGTGAAGATAGAGAAAAAGCTCTCAAGAGTGAGAGATAAGGGGACAAATCCGGACCACCCTGCCCTAGGCGTGTGGGGTGGGTTTCTTTATGATAATCACCTGTGACCAACAAAGAATAACCAGACCCTAAAAAGGAAGTAAGCCACTGAAGATATTATCAATAGAGATGTTAAAAGGATTTAAGGTCCCTGGTTAGCTTTCTATAAATAAGACCAACCCTAAAGGCCCTCGTTGGCAACCCTGTCAGGACCCCTCCATCTTACTTCTTATACCAAAATATATTTCAGATCAATGAAAGGTTTGAATTTTAAAAAATGAATCTCTAAAAGCTCTTTTTAAAAAACTGATTGATTTTTTTTTTAAATTGTCATCTAGAGGAAGGTCTTTCTAAACATGACCACAAACCCAGAAACCACAAATGAATACATTTGATTACATAAAATTAAAAATCAAATGACTTTTTTTTTTACGATTTTATTTATTTATTTGACAGAGAGAGAGACACAGCGAGAGGGAACACAAGCAGGGGGAGTGGGAGAGGGAGAAGCAGGCTTCCCGCGGAGCAGGGAGCCTGATCTGGGGCTCAATCCCAGGACCCTGGGACCATGACCTGAGCCGAAGGCAGACACTTAACAACTGAGCCACCCCGGGCGCCCCAAAATCAAATGACTTCTATACAGAAAAATACCTTTAAACAGTCGAACAGTAAAGGAAAATGAGGAAAAAGTATTTTTAGCAAATAACACAGTGAATGACTTTCCTTGAGAGACAAAACACTTTCACAAATGTAAGTAAATGCAGAGAGGAAATGAGAAAAGGATTTGAGCATAGGAAAAAGAAAAATTGGTTCATAAATGTGAAAAGAGTTCAAGTCACTCAGTGTTCATGAAATAAAACAATGTGATGCTTTTAATTTATGAGATTAGTGAAGATTACAAGGCTCGGCAATACTCAGTGTTGGTGAGAATGGGAGGAAATCAGCACTCCAGTGCACCATGGGAACATAAGTTGGGAGAACATTGTTGAGAACAGTTTGGCGATAGCTAAAAAAATTTTTAATACACATACATTTTGAACCATCCACTCCACTCCTCTCCCATCTGCACGAAGGTGATGGATGATTTAAGGATTGTAATTAGAGCATTGTTTGGATTTGTAAAATACTGGAACCAATATAAGCATGCTTCTACGGGGGACAGGTTGTTGATAATACCGTGCAGGCATGCATGCAATACTATTAGGTACCAAAAGGAATGAGTTAAATCTATATATACTAATATGGACAGATGTCTGAGATCCTTTCATTCATTCATTCATTCAACAAGTGTTGAGTCTCCAGTATGTGCCCACCTCTCTTCTAGACTCCAGGATACTTCAGGGAACCAGACAAAGTTCTGGGCACATGGAATTGCTTTCTAGAAGGAAAGATGGACAATAAGCAAACCAAGAAATAAGTGCACAGTGTGAAAGATGCCGTGAAAAATGAATCCAGATGTGGAACGTGGAAAGTGATTGGGTGTTATTTTATACTGGGCAGTCAGGGGAGGTTTCTCTCATGAGGTAGCCAAATGGCTACTTCAGTTTTGAGTCTCAAGTGTGTATGTCATTGGGCATTTATCCCAGAGAAATGAAAACTTACATTCATGTAAAAATCTGCGGGCAAATAGGAAGTATCCCATGATGGGGAGAACAAAGGCAAAAGAAATGTAGAAAAATTAACCTTCCTTACAGCTTACAGCCCATTGATAAGTCCTTGGGATACACAGAGAGACCTTCCTCTGGGAGCTCAGCTGCCTGGATGTGAATACTTTGCTAAGGGCAAAAGGCAAATTTAGCCCAGCCCCCAAGATCCTGTAAGTCAACTTTAACATATAAAAATCTCTTAGAAACTTGTTGGTCTCAGGCACCTGAGTGGCTCAGTTGGTTAAGCGACTGCCTTCGGCTCAGGTCACGATCCAGGAGTCCCTGAATCGAGTCCCGCATCGGGCTCCCTGCTGGGCGGAGAGTCTGCTTCTCCCTCTGACCCTCCCCCCTCTCATGTGCTCTCTCTCATTCTCTGTCTCAAATAAATAAATTTTAAAAAATCTTTAAAAAAAAGAAAGAAACTTGTTGGTCTCTACCCCTCAAGGTGTATGTTAGCAATCATCCTCCAGGCCCATGGCCCACGATATACATCTGAAGGGTCTCATGACTGATGTTTTACTTGACAGTAGTAAAAGACCTTATCTTAACAGCAGCTAGCCCCTCAAGGTCCAGAAAGCCTTGCTTCCAAATTCCTTAGAAACTTGTGCTGTCCCTAACCCCCTCCCAACTTTTTTTTTTTTTAAGATTTTATTTATTTATTTGACAGAGAGAGACACAGCGAGAGAGGGAACACAAGCAGGGGGAGTGGGAGAGGGAGAAGCAGGCTTCCCGCCGAGCAGGGAGCCAGACGTGGGGCTCGATCCCACACGACCTGAGCCGAAGGCAGACGCTCAACGACTGAGCCACCCAGGCGCCCCCCCTCCCAACTTAAAAAGTATATCATCAGTCACTCCTCACAACCCCAGTGCAGCTCGTCCTCCTCATGGATCCTGTCTCCGTGATGAGGGAGCAGAAGGCTGGCTGAAGACACAGCACAAGCCGACACCCTGCAACCTCCCCCCCCCCGCCCCCCACTCCTGGGTGGGACACGTGTGACATTCTTCCAGGAAGCTCCCAACTGTCTTCCTGTTAATGCCTTGCTAGAGGGAAAAACAACCTTGACTTGACAATGACAAGGCCTCCAGTATCCGGTAGGTCCTCTTTTGCATAAGAAAGTCCTTTTGAAAACCTCCCGTTGCCTCACCTCCCCCAGCCGCACAGTATATAATCAGCCACGCTCACAACCCCGGGGCAGCCGCTCTTTCTGCCCACTGGTCCTCTCTCCTGGCTTTAATAAACCACCATTTTGCATCAAAGATGTCTCAAGAATTCCTTCTCGGTTGTCGGCTCCAGACTCCAGCCCACCAAACCTCCCCTATACTCCAAAACCACATCACCCACGCTTTAATAAAACCACTTGACCGTTGTTCCCCCCAGACCCCAACATCACATCACATCATCCCAGATAAACCGAGACAAATCATCACACTGTCTTGAAGACCCTATTCAGAAGGTTCTTACCCACAGCAACTCTCCCTTCAATGCCTTTGGCCACTGCAAAAAGACGTTGGCTAGGGCCATCTTTCTGAGCACATATTGCTAACCAGGGTAAAAACCCGGGTTCGTAAGCAAAGATAGAGGAAGGTGAAAATGGGTATTAGCAGTTTGTCACAAGCCCTGTGACCTAATTTCAGAGTTTCCATGAAACACCTCCTTTTGACTCTTCTCTTCCCCCATCTCTCTGAAGTCACTCAAAATAGTAGGTGTAACATGACCGGGGCCAGACCTAACCGGTTCCTCATCTTGTCCTTGTCTCCTCCATTCCCCAGCATCTTCCCTCAGCCCAAAGCCAAACGTCCGCATGAAGCCAACCTGAGGAGTGTGCGCACGACACAGTCACCTGGGCCACACAGACCGTCGTGTGTGCTGGCAGGGGCCCACGGGATAACACGCCACTGTCGCAGGGGCAGTCCCACGTGTTTAGGGGTTACTTCCTGGAGAAGATGAAGGTCAGACCTCTCTGAAGGGAGGCCAAATTCCTTACTGCACAAAAACCACGAACCCAAGATGAGAAAACCGCCATAAAAATATTAGAAATGTCTCCAATTTAGTGTGGATAAGAAGCCTGTTCTTCCATTAGTCATCTTACCCCAGATGGATGAGCATTTCAGGGGAGTGCACAAAAGGCGACAAAGTAGGGAACCCTACAGCCCCTCTTCAGCTTCTCATTTCCTTTGCCGTCTTGCTGGTCTGGAAGGACAGATAGCCGGGGGAGGGGGGTCCAAAAAACAAGGTGGAGGGAGGGGCTTGCTAGGTGCACAATTTAAAAATCCTGGAGAGAAGTGATCAGACTCCCAGTAATCTGGAGGCATTTCTGCATTTCTGCGTTGGGGTGAAAAGTTGGTGGACCTTTTGCATCTTTTGAATTTTGTACCATGTGCATGCCTTCATTATCCAAGGCAAATTAAAAGAAAATAAGGACACAGGGGCGCCTGGGTGGCTCAGTTGGTTAAGCAACTGCCTTGGGCTCAGGTCATGATCCTGGAGTCCCGGGATCGAGTCCCGCATCGGGCTCCCTGCTCAGCAGGGAGTCTGCTTCTCCCTCTGACCCTCTTCCCTCTCATGCTCTCTCTCTCAAATAAATAAATAAAATCTTTAAAAAAAAAAAAAAAAAAACCTTATTAAAAAAAAAAAGAAAATAAGGACACAAATGAATTATCAATGATATAAAGCACTCCTTTCTGCACAGAGAAATGGGTATTCTATTTTAAATTTCTAACTGTAAAAATGGTTTTGCCTCAATAAAGGAATTAGTTTTGTTTCAGAAATTTACTTTATGATTTTGAAAAATATTGGTCCATTTACAAATAAGCTCTGAAATTTCTTTTTTTTTTTTTTAGTTTTTATTTATTTATTTGAGAGAGAGCGCACAGAGGGAGAATGAGAGGGGGAAGCAGACTCCCCGCTGAGCAGAGAGCCCAACCTGGGGCTCCATCCCAGGACCCCGAGATTATGACCTAACCGAGTCACCCCGGCGCCCTACTCTGAAATTTATTCTAACAGTAAAAAAAAATGAGGTATTTCATTTTTTTTTAAAGATTTTATTTATTTTTTATTTATTCATGAGAGAGAGAGAGAGAGGCAGAGGGAGAAGCAGGCTCCCAAGGACCAGGGAACCCAATGCGGGACTCGATCCCAGGACCCTGGGATCATGACCTGAGCCGAAGGCAGACGCTCAACCATCTGAGCCACCCAGGCGCCCCGAGGTGTTTCATTTTGACATAGCAGTCTCTCCATCCTCAGCATCTGAAAATTTCCATTATGAGACATCATTTATCTTGCATTTACTATTTAAATCTAGGTTTTTTTGGTCTAGTGAGAAAAACAAGGAGAACCAAAGTAGTTAAAAAGGAAGCAACAGAGGAAAAAATCATCAAAAATGTATTAGTTTAAAAATTACGGTACATGCTACAGTGTGATTCTGTCATTAAAAAGAATGTATGTACTGATTTGAAAAGACTTCCACATTATGTTGTTTTGTTAGGAGCAAGTTGCAGTAGATCGTGTAGAATGATTTTTTTTTTTTTTGTAAGAGAATAACGTACAAATGTACACACTAAAAAAAATACATAGAGGACTATAGCCCAAATTAGTAAGGGTGTGATGCGTTGTGGGTTCCTGGGTGGCTCAGTTGGTTAAGCGTCCAACTCTCGGTTTCGGCTCAGGCCATGATCTCAGGGTCTTGAGATCAATCCCGCGTTAAGCTCTGCGCTCAGTGGGGAGTCGGCTTGGGGTTCTCTCTTCTTCTCCCTTAGTCCCCCCGTGCCCCCCCCGCCCGCCCGCTCTCTCTCCCTAAAATAAGTAAATAAATTTTTTTTAAAAAATGGGTGTGATGTGTCAGAAGAACTGGGAGGAGGGGATAGATTATGAGTGATGTCTACTTTCTAGGTTGTATTTTTCTGCGATACATGTTTTATTTTTACTGCAAGTGTATGCTACTTTGTACAGATAATTTAAGAGTTACAAAAAGGGAGGGATTTTAGAGAGCTAGGCAAGAGACCAAAGGGTTACAAGCCAAGAACTCGAAGCATTCTCCCTCCTCAGACTTTTTTCCCCAAAATTTAAAATTGTCATGTCTTGGGGCGCCTGGGTGGCTCAGTCGTTAAGCGTCTGCCTTCGGCTCAGGTCATGATCCCCGCGTCCTGGGATCGAGCCCCGCATCGGGCTCCCTGCTCGGCGGGAAGCCTGCTTCTCCCTCTCCCACTCCCCCTGCTTGTGTTCCCTCTCTCGCTGTGTCTCTCTCTGTCAAATAAATAAATAAAATCTTTAAAAAAAATTCTCATGTCTTATTGGATGATTAGCACCCTTTTCAAGACCCTCAAATCCTTTGCGGCTGCCTATGAAAGTGGTAATAATTAAACCGACCGGAGGATATTGTAAACTGTGGGAGACTCTGCCTTGCTCTAAGCTTAGGACTGAATATGTGGAAGAAAACAGGCTGTACTGATCCATTTGGCTAGGTACCTTTGGGTAAAGAAGCAACAGTGAGGGACAGACTCTGAGCCCTGCACCCTTGCAGGAGGGAGGACCACTGAAGTTTTGTGAGCTGATCAGCCATGACACCCGCAGTACCCATTGGAGGCTCCTGCGATGGTACAAGAGGGTGTCGGCCAGGAAGGAGCTGATGGAAGGATGGAAACGGGACTGGGCCGACAGTCTGGGTAAGACTCCGAGCGCCCGTGCCCTTCTCCTCAGCTGTCTCTACAGAGAATGAAACTGAAACCGGCGAGGAAGAAAGAGACTTCTTAAAACAGAGGAATAAAGAAGCACGCAGTAACGACGAGCTAGAAGCAGAAAAAGAGAAGGGGTGCCGACATCTGATAAAGGAGAGGGATCTACTTGCACTTTGGGAAGAGACACAGGTTTTCTTTGAACAGATGTGCTTTGTCGTTTTCCGACCCGATGGCAAACTCTCGGAATGGACTGCTGTGCATCCGGAGGAGGGAAAACATCAGGAACCGGGTAAGAATCACTGATTTGTGCGAATCCTTCTTCTTCTCATTCAGGTTGATGGAGAAGGAGAGATGCGTTGTTTATTTAATAGGTATCAGAATAGCTACTTAGAAGCTGTTGTATACTGGGCTCTGTTCATTAGGGCACGGAGTCCTAGATCCTGCGAGGTAGGGGCCGTTATTATGATCCCCATTTTCTGGCTGGGGAAATTGGTAAGTAAATTGTCTCAGGTCACAGAGTCAGTGGATGACCGAGCCAGGACGGGAATCCAGGTAGACTGGAGTCTGAGTCTGAGCCCTGAGCCCTAACCACTACGCTGATGCTCTCTCTCTCTCTCTCCACTAATGGCCTCTCTTGATCTGACCCAGGTCTCTGCCAGACATTTTTTTTTTCCCAACCGGGTACTTACATGGGTTTAGTTCTCCTGACAACACTCCCTGTATAGGTCATTACTTTGAGGGGCCAGTATGAAGGGTCCTAGATTATAGGGCAATCTAAGACCAGATACAGGGTATGAGAACCCAAGGCATACTCAGGTAATACTGTCACTGAAAAATGTGATCATGTCCAATCACTTAAATATTAGTTCTTTTTGAATTGGTCATTTGCTTCCCAACTTTTAACTGTATTCTATTTCCTGGGGAAAGATCTTTGGAGGCAATGGAGGAAAAGCTAAGCTGACCAGTCCTTTTTTTTTTTTTTTAAAGATTTTATTTATTTATTTATTTGAAAGAGAAAGCATGGGTGGGGAAGAAGCCAAGGGGGGAGGGGCAGAGGGAGAGGGCCTAGTAGGCTCCCTGCTGAGCACTGAGCCAGCAGCAGGCAGGTCCCAGGACCCCAAGACCATGACTTGAGTCTAACTCAGACCCTTAACCGACTGAGCCACCCAGGCACCCCTGACCTGTCCTTTTAAAAACCAAGGGTTTGGGGGATTTCGTTGAATACACTTTTTTTTTATTAAAAAAGAAAAGCTTTATTGTTTTTTGTTATTGTTGTTTCTTTTTGTTTGTTTATTAAAGATTTTATTTATTTGACAGAGAGAGACACAGCAAGAGAGGGAACACAAGCAGGGGGAGTGGGAGAGGGAGAAGCAGGCTTCCTGCTGAGCAGGGATCCCAATGCAGGGCTGGATCCCAGGGGCTCGATCCCAGGACCCCGATCCCAGGACCCCAGGATCATGACCTGAGCTAAAGGCCTGAGCTAAAGGCAGATGTTTAATGACTGAGCCACCCAGGCAGCGCAAAAAGCTTTCCTGTTTATAAAAAGGAAGAAAAAAAGACAAAATATAGAAACAATGAAAAGAAGCAAAGGTACAAATAATGGAAGGCACTACATTTTGTTGTGATTTCCTGACAGATGATGGGAACTCATAGGTTTATCTAGTTTACATTTTATTGTCACTGTACAGAAATTCTTTAGTATAGACATTTTTTCGTGTGTCGCATAAAAGACGTTAACCTTAAGTATTTTAACTTTTATAAGTAATGTTTATCCAGAAACATTTGTCAAGTGAAAACAAATCTGGACTTCGCAGGGACTTTATTCAAAAGGATAATTATAAGGAAGAAAAGGGACTTTTGCAATAGGGGGAGCTCTGTGCAAGCCTCTGAAAAGTTAGAGGTTTTTGGGGTTTTTTGTTTGTTTCTTTTGTTTTCTTGTTTGTTTTATTTATTTCTTTTCATCTTTAATTACGCATTTCTTGAGCACGTACCATATTACCGCCCCTGGGATACAACAATAAACAAGGTAGCCATGTTCCTTGCCCTTATGGTTTCTTCATTCAAGTAGAGAAGACATACACTTAAGCCAACAATTGAAATCAAAATGTATATTGTAAAATTTTTCAAACACACAGAAAAGTTGAGAGACATGTATAATGAGCATCCAATTATCCATCACTCATTTGGAGAGCAGTTGCCAGCATTTTGCGAGAGTCGCTCTGATAGGAGCAGAGAGCTCCTGGTAATCAGCCTCGGTGAGATGTCTGGCCTCAGGGAGCTCACAAGCCACTGGGGGCTGGGTGGGGGCTGGACGGCTGCTGCCTCCGTCTCTCCCGCTGCGTCCTTGCCCCATCTTTATGACCTCGCTTAACTTTATCTCCATAAAAGCCTTGTCTCCAAATATGGTCAGACTGGGGGTTAGGGCTTCAGCACATGAATTTCCAGGAGACACAATTCAGTCCATAGCAGTGTGTGACTACTCTACCATGGGACCCTACAGCGGGGGGAGAGGGGCTCAGCTGGGCCCATCCTTCCAGCCATTCCCGGACGAAGGCTTTAGGCGAAAGAAGAGCAGCCCACCTGCCAGTCGGCTACATTCTGATTGACCGTCGATGCCACGTGGAGCAGGGGGATCAGCCCAGGGAGCCCTGGTGTGGGTGTACTTTGTTAGCTGGTTGAAATAGTTATAAACAGGCAATCAGCATGTGGTTACTAATTGTGACCCTGGTGGGTAGGAGTGGCACCCTGGATAGCAAGGAAGAAATCATCGAAGGACCCAGAATACACTGGGCCTGAAGAAGATTACATCACCTCTTTGAGCTCTGGGACCATTTCTTTCCTGTTTCTGTGCTGAACTCGAATAAATGGCTGCCCCCGCTTTCCTGGCAGGCGACCCACTCCCTCCACAACCAGCCTCTCAGAAAAATTTATGCATCTTTCCAAGGTACAAAAATTTCTCCCTTCTTTTAATATCTTCAGAGCTTATACTGTGTAGCATCTAATTGACACTGAACAATAAATTGTCTTATATGGTAATTTCAAACTTACGGAGGTAAAATGCACATAACATATGCAAGTTTTCAATGTACAGTGTAATGAATTGTTACGTGTGTGTAGCCAACATTCAGATCATAATAAAGAACATTTTCAGGGCGCCTGGGTGGCTCAGTTGGTTAAGCGACTGCCTTCGGCTCAGGTCGTGATCCTGGAGTCCCGGGATCGAGTCCCGCATCGAGTCCCGCATCAGGCTCCCCGCTCAGCGGGGAGTCTGCTTCTCCCCCTGACCCTCTTCCTTCTCGTGCTCTGTATCTCTCATTCTCTCTCTCTCTCTCTCAAATAAATAAATAAAATCTTAAAAAAAAAAAAGAACATTTTCAGCAACCCAGGGGCTCCCTCATGCTTCCCCTCCATCAATACACAGCCCCAAGAGTTATCCACAGAAAACCACTATTCCAAATTTCCAGAAATATTAATTTTACCTGTTCTTGAAATTCATATAAATAGAATCATGCACAGAACCACAATGAGATGCCACCTCACACCTGTCAGAATGGCTAAAATTAACAGCACAGGAAAAGGAAACAGCAGATGTTGGTGAGGATGTGGAGAAAGGGGAACCCTCCTACACTGTTGGTGGGAATGCAAGCTGGTGCAACCACTCTGGAAAACAGTATGGAGGTTCCTCAAGATGTTAAAAATAGAGCTACCCTACTACCCAACAATTGTACTACTGGGTATTTACCCAAAGGATACAAAAATACAGATTCGATATTTATAGCAGCAGTGTCCACGATAGCCAAACTGTGGAAAGAGCCAAGATGTCCATCGACAGATGAATGGATAAAGAAGATGTGGTGTATATATATACAATGGAATATAATGTAGCCATCAAAAGAGTGAAATCTTGCCATTTGCAACAATATGGATGGAGCTAGAGGGTATTAAACTAAGTGAAATAAGTCACTTAGAGAAAGACAAATACCATATGATTTCACTCATATATAGAATTTAAGAAACAAAACAGATGAACATAGGGGAAGGGAAGGAAAAATAAAATAAGATAAAAAACAGAGAGGGAGGCAAACCATAAGAGACTCTTAACAACAGAGAACAAACCGAGGGTTGCTGGAGGGGAGAGGAGTGGAGAGATGGGATAATTGGGTGATGGGCATTAAGGAGAGCACGTGATGTGATGAGCACTGGCTATGGTATGTGAGTGATGAATCACTGAATTCTACTCCTGAAACCAATATTGCGCTGTATGTTAACTAACTAGTATTTAAATAAGAATTTGAAAAAAAGGAAAGTCTCATCAGAAGAAAAATATTTTGTAATTGTGTGGCGAGGGCTATTAACTGGACTTACAGTGGTGATCATTTTGCAATGTATACAAATATTGAATCATTACGTTGTATACCTGAAACATATGTATAATGTCATATGAATTATATATCAAAAATTTTTAGAAGCCTAAAAATAAACAAATAAACAGAATCATACAATAAACACTTTTTGGTGTCTGGCCTTTTTTTTTTTTTTTTTACTCTTTACATTTGTAAGATTTATTCTAATCTATAGCAGTAATTCAATTTTTATTTCTGCTGCTATAGTGATTCACTATGTGACTATATCACAATTTATTTTATTACTTTGCCATTGATGGGTATTGAGTTGTCTTAAGAATTTTATTCTATTATGAATAAAACTGCCCCAAACATTCTTACATATGTCTGTAGATGGACAGATGCACTCATTTCTAGGAGTAGAATTAATGGATCAAGGATAGGTATATGTTCAACTTTTTAGACATTGCCAAACAATTTTCCAAAGTGATTGTACTAATTTACATTTCCAGCAGTAATATATGAGAATTTTAATTGCTCTACATACTCACCAACATTTGGTGTATTTGTTTTTTTTAAATTTTGGCCATTCAGGTAGATTTGTAATGGTAACGCATTGTGGTCTTAATTTATATTTCCCTGATAATTAATGATATTGAGCATCTTTTCATATGGTTACTGAGCATTTGAATGGGCTCCTTAGTGAAGTGCATGATCAAGTCTTTCACCCACTAAAAAAATAAGGTATTTGGTCTTTTTTTTGTTGATTCTTAGTAATGCTTTATATATTTGGAAAGAGTCCCTTGCCAGATATATATATTGCAAATATTTTTTCCCAGTTTATGGCTTCCCTTTTAACTTTTTAAATGATCTTTTTTGATGAGCAGTCTTTAGTTTTGATTAATTCTGCTTTATCAACTTTTTTCTTTTTGGTTACTACCACTGTTTTTGAAACCTTTGCCTACCCCAAGTTTGTTAAGATATTCTCCTTCTAGAAGCTTTACTTTCCCTTTCATATTTAGGAGTATGATCCATTTTGAATGAATTTTTGTGTTTGATATGTTAAAAAGAAAACCGGCGCCACTTAGGTTAAGGCCCCAAGTCATTAACCAAGACTTAATCCCCATCCTGACTGTAATTTCAGCCCCCAGGAATGTAAGCTTCAACCAGTCAACATGGAATTTCCTGGTCAGTGCTGATAAGGTAATCTGTCACATGGGCCTTCTTCATCCCCCAAAAGTCATCCACCTATTAAAACCCTTTTGTCCCCAAATAAAAGGTGACTGGACCTGAAATAATCCTTCTTTTCTGTTGATGACTTTCTTGTCCTGCCTTTAAAAACCTTCCGTTTCTGTAGCCCTTTGGAGCTCCCCTCTACTTGCCGGATGGGATGCTGCCCAATTCATGAGTTGATTAATAAAGCCAATTAGATCTTTAAAATTTAGTCAGTTGTATTTTTGTTATTTAACAGGTGTGAGACAGGGGTCTACATCTATTTTTTTCCCAGTTGGTCCAGCACCATTTCTTGAAAAGCTGGATCATAAATTTGCAAATGCATGTATGTCTATTCACTTCATTTTAGCACTGTGTCCTTAAAAGCAGGAAGTAGATGTGCTAATGGAAAACCAGTTCACCAAATTTACTTGTTTCTTTTAACTAATTATAACGTTTACATCAATTCATATACATTGGGGTGGTTTTAGCAGCTTTTAGAGATTTCTGTGAGTTTATGATTGACCATTAAGATCAATATTGGTCTTAATAATGGCATTTTAGGGAAGCTTTAATTTGTCCTTAGCCGAGCAGAGAAAGGACAGATTGAGGGACATAAAAAGAATATATTAATGAAGTATATTTATTATAAGAATATATCCACAAGAATCCTTTATATTTAGGCATATGTTCTTCATGAATTGCTTTTTTGTGGATATATTTATTTACTCATTTCTTCATTAATACAACAAATACTTATTAAATAAATTCTCAAATATATATTTCATTTTTAGTTGAATCAGTGTTGAGGTCTCTTCATTATGACTTCATAATATTTTTCAGAGCCTGGCTACATGATCTACCATCATTACTTTTCCCTCCTTTACAACCTTTGTTCCTCCCAGACCTAATTGCGTCCTCTGTCTTTACTTACTTTTCTAAGTGTTTATTCCTAATTCGACAGCAGCTTTCTGACCCTGTTATGGCCAAGCGCCGGGCAAGGTCAGCTCCCTCGGAGCTCAGGCTGGGGCCCCCTACTGCCGGCCGCGGTGCCCTGCACCTGCTCGCACCCTGGAGCTGGTCCGCACCTCTCTCCTGCGGTGCGTCCCCTATTCCCGATTTCACATCTCTTCTTTCTTACTGGAATTCCATGTTTGGCGGAACAATTCCTCAGAAGCGTCCTGGGAAAGAGGACATGGGAGGCATTTTCTTTTTGGGGGGGAGGGGGGCCTGACCGGAAAGGCCCGCTCGCACCTCACTGGCTGCGGGGCGGGGTGCTGAAGTCTACGGGGCACGGTTTTCTTTCACGGACGTGATCTCCGAGATCTGCTCTGTCTTCAGCGTCAGTCTGCTGTGGAGAAGTTACCATCCTGACCCTAGTCCTTTGCATGCCACGTTTTTTTCTTTTCTCTCTGGAAACTTGTAGGATCTTCACTTTATCCCTGAGATTCTGATATGTCATGATGGGCTTTTCTCCCACACCACGCAAGGCACTTCGTGGGCCTATTTTTATCTGAAGATTTAAGGTCTTCGGTTCTGGAAAATAACCTTGGGTTACGTTTGTATCTCCTTTCCTTCATTTTCTCTTTTACTCTTCCTGGGAACCCCGGTGGCTTGATGGCACACCTTCCACCAAATACCTTTTATGTTCTGTCGGACTCTCTCCGGCTTTCCATCTCCACCCCACACTTTCAAGGAGATTTCTGCAGGCTTATTTTGAAATTCTTAAAAAGACATTTCTGCCATCATAATGTTAATTTTCAGCCTTCCCCCTTGTCTCACGAATGCTGTGTCTTCTCTTACCTCACTGAGGACTTAATTTTAATTTTTAAAAAGTTCAGTTTCCCGCATGCGTTTGTTTCGCCTTAGTTCTTTCCCCAGATGCTGTCTGTTAGTTTTGGTCTTTATCCTAGAAATATTTTCACAAGCATCCGATGAGTTTTGTTCGTGGTTCCTGGTTGAAGTGAAGACCTGCAGACCGGCTGTGGGGCGGTGGGGGTGGAGCAAGCTCGCGGCTGGAGAGTCTGCGGACGCGGGGACACCCTGTGGTTGCGGGGCCTTCAAGGTCGGCGTCTGTCCTTTGTCGCCCGCGCACCCGGGCTCCCGCGGGAAGCGCACGGAGCCGGCGGACCTGTCTTCGGGCTCCGGGACCTGCGGGGAGGGGGGTCGGGACCCGGTCGGGACTCCGCAGCTACCTGCAGCCCCCGGCGCGCTCGTCCCGCCCCTCTGCGGTCTAGACCCGCGCGCCGGTGGTCTCCCAGTCTGTACCGCTCGCCCACGTCCCGGCTGAGCTCCGCGCGTTCTTCCCGAGCCGCGCTGCGGGTACACACAGGGGCTCTCCAAGGTCAGCTGGGGTCGTTCCTGCGCCCCGGGGTCCCGGCGGGGCGGGGAAGGCAGAGGGAGGGAGCGGCGTGCCGAATCGCAGCCTGCGCCCGGAGCAAAGCCTCGCGAGTTCACGCGAAGCTCCGGATCCGCCAAGAAAGTGGTTCAGTTCAGTCCCACTTCTCGGATGCACCGTCAGCGACAGAAAATTCTAACGGCCGAGTGGGCGTTCGTTCCTAACAGTGAACGATTCTACTCATTTGGGAGACGCGCCCTCGGGTGTCAGGATGGCCGAGTGGTCTAAGGCGCCAGACTCAAGCTTTGCTTCCTCGGAAAGAGGGTTCTGGTCTCCGCATGGAGGCGTGGGTTCGAATCCCACTTCTGACACACCCTTTTCCCCCGCCTCATCTCAACCGCACTTCTATTTTCTCTGTGCTTTTCCTTTTGCGACCTAAACAGCGGGCCTCGGCGAGGTCTGGCCCCTGCCTCCCCCGTGTTGTTTGCAGTCCACCGGCCCTCCTCTCCCCTGCGCCCTCTTAGTGCATCAACACGCCGTTCCCCGAGCGCGTGTGGACCCAGGACCCGAGACGTGGGCTCCCCACGGCGGGTCCTGCGCCCGGGTCCTGCCCCAGCCCATCAAAAATCCACCTGCCCAAAGTGAAGCGGGGAAGTCAGGCAAAAAGACGGGAAAGGTTCCACCGAGATTTGAACTCGGATCGCTGGATTCAGAGTCCAGAGTGCTAACCATTACACCATGGAACCCTACTTGGTGATAATTGTCTACACGGTCCATCTGAGATCTCTTCTTCTTCTTCTTTTTTTTTTAATGAGTGCTGTATGGAATACAATCGAAAATGAAGCGCCACTTTAAACGAAAGCTCTGCCTCTTTTTCCTACTTGATTTTTTTTTTAAATCTACGAGGGCATTTTTTTGGGGGGGGTAGGGGGGATGGAAAATCCCTGCACTTCCCAGCCTCAAGGCAATGGAAAAGCCAAACACCAGAGTGGCAGATGGGTGGCAGGTGGTGGGAAGGGGGCGCTCACGGACCGTTTCCACCGCGCCTAATTCCCGGGTTTCTTCCCCTCGATGTCAGGGCAGCGCAGGGTCCGGAGGATGTTCTTCTGGTGGTTTTGATTTTGCCTTCATTTCTGACTCACGCAAAAGGCAAATTGGATTTTCATTTCACTGTTCAAAAGGGAGAAAAGAAAAATATAACGTCTCCTTTCTCTAGCTTCACTTACTCAAAGTACCCGCAGACGCCCCTAGAGCAACCTCTCAGGGTCTCGCTGCTTCCCTGCTCAGATGTCCTCGAGGGCTCAGAATCTGATCTGTCGTCCACTCCAAAATGCCTCCAGTGCCGGGCCCCGTCTCTTCCCTCTTTGACACCACAAGTCTGGTACTAACAGAAGCTTCATCGAGCGTGTTGCCTGAGGGCATAGATAAAAGGGTGAGTGCCTGAATATTCGGCGGAAGAGCCCAGGCTTAGACTTTTGGGAGGGTTTCCTTTCTTTCTCCGCATAGGCTAAATCTGACAAGGCTAAGCGGGATGACTGTTGCATCTTTTGTTTTGCTTTGTTTTTGATCTTTCCAGGTCACAGTTCCCAGGTGGACATTCCAGTGTTCATAGGCAACCATAAATAGGGATCCTCAGGTGTGGTTGGCCAAGAGAAGACATCCTAGTGCTAGGCATACTCATTTAGGTTTTCAAAATCTTAACTTCATTAAGATAACATGATTATTTACCTAGTCACTGTAAGAACCACACATAACAAAGAGATTGTGTGGAGAGCATGACTGGAAGAAATACTCAGTTATAAATGAACCTTCACTCAATCCAAATATTAAGTATTGACCATCTGTTCTCAATGTGCCTCTGGTAGTCTCCCGAGGCTGAATGGCTAAGGAATTCCTGAATCATTTTCTTTAACTCACTCTTTTTCTGGATCTCTCTCCAACCAAGCAAGGTGCCGGTCACAAAATAGAGGCTCAATAAACATGGTGGTGGTGGTGGTGGTGGGGAAGCAGTGAAACTCAAAGACTTTTGACCAGGTGACTAAAGTCCTTGTGTTTACACACACACAAGTCTGCATTCCATGTTCATGAGTCTCCTGCCCTTAAAAGATGGTCTAATTGATCTTAGATCTATCTGAGTAATGAACCAAGTCTTTTTTCCCCCATTACAGGTGGCATCCTTTATATTCCCATGAGCCACAACCTTATTCCTTAAAGAATAAAAAAAATGTCCACTGGGTTTAAAAGGATACCAGCACATCAAAAGCCCATTAGTTAACCACAGGCTTTCAACTCCTCTCTGAGGATAGGCAAGAGGGAAGGGGTATGAATGACTGCTTTTTCAACCTTAGCACATTTATTCCCAGGGAAAGGATAGTGGGTAAAGACCTGGAAAATGGGGCAGATGGCCATGGGTTGGTTTATTTTTTGAGGGCAGAATTCAAAAGGCTGCACCTTTCCCTTGGATTGCCCATGGGTGGTTCACAAATATGCAGGGTGAATGCAAACAAATGAAGACCACCAAAAGGAATGACTTGGGGAGGGTGGAGAGATGCCTGGGTCCTACAATCCAGAAACAATCTGTTGTCTGGTAATCTAAGCAAGAATGACTTGGTAGCAGAGCTGAACCGAGAAAGAGCAAGCCATTGTGGCATAATCAGCGGTCTACAACCAACCTCGGCTGGAGTGTCCTGGAGAAAGGGGGCTTCAGAACACACGACCCTACATGAAACTGAAGATCTCAGGGTCTTCCTGGGGGCTCAGCTCTGTATACCCTGCTTACTTCACAAATTAGACAGCTATTCTTTCGTATATTTATTCATTGAAATTTACCCAAATTATCTATTCAGTTTTCCTAATATGGGGAAGCCAGAGAAATGTGGTTCTGTATCTGACAAAGCTTATGATGCATGAGGAAAAGCAGGCAATTACACAAAAGTTTCTAAAAGTTATGGTAAATGCCACGTGATGGATAGAGCGATAATGGAACATGCCAACACACAGCGACAGGAATACCCAGTGAAGGGCAGATAGCAAATGAAGAAAGCCTGCGAAGGGACAGTGCTTGTGCTGAGGACTGCTGCACTCTCCCCAGCACGCGGCATTTCTCCTTTGCTGTCTTTATCAGATTGGGATTTTTAAAAATTCATTTATAAATTCATGAATCCAGTTATTTGATTTATGAAGCAAATATCCACTCATTCTAACAACTCAGGCAGAAGTGCAGAAGTGTCTCAGGTAAAATTTATAATCTCCCCCTTTTCTCTGCTCAGACCCTGTTACCACCGGGACTAATCTGAAGTGTGTCCTTCTGTACCTTGTGCTGTTGTGCTATTCGCCTACATTCTTTGTTCTGGTAACACTGTATCTAAGCTCTTATTCAGAGTTCAAGCTCACTCTCGACGGTAGAAGTTGTGTCCTCTTGGGGCCACCATGCGTCTAATCTTGTCTTCTCTACGAGGCACCAGGGCAGGGAAACTTCCTGGTGTTCCTCTCGATGTTTTCAGTGACTAATTGTAATTCTGGAGGGGGAGATCAAGGGAGACTTCCAGGAGAAAGCGCTTCCAAGCTGAGACCTGGAGCATGAGAAGAAGCCTGGAGGGCGGAGAGAAGAAGTGCCTGGAGCAGGAACCGGGGGAGCCCTAGCGCGCGCGCAGGAGCGGCGGTTCGGATCAGCGCCAGGAAGGTTCAGAACCGGAAACCAAAGGCAGCGGGCATGCCCAGAACAGCGGATTCAGGGAGACTGACCGCTATTCCTTCGTCCATCGTTTATTGAATAATAAGTAAGCGCTGCTGTATCTGCAGGGCCTAGGAAAGGCCCTGGCACATAGAAGAGGCTGAATAAGTATTTTCTAAAATAAATGAGTGTATTAAATGAAGGTCTGTTACATGTTGGATACTTCTGGGTGGTGAAAATACAAGGATGGAGGAAGTCAATATCTCACACAGTAGGTGCTCATTAGCTTTTCGTTGATTGAAGACCTATCATGTGTTGGGGGCGGTGTGAATGGGCGCTCTCCGTGGCCCCTGGGAAGGGCCCCCGCCTGGACTTGGAGCCTGTGGGTAACTGCCCACGCTGTAAGCGAGAAAGGGACATGTACGCAGCCAGAGAGCCGTATAAAAAAAAGTTCTGGCAGCGGTGGGATTCGAACCCACGCCCCCGAAGAGACTGGAGCCTTAATCCAGCGCCTTAGACCGCTCGGCCACGCTACCGCCGAAACGATCGCCGTCGCCTGCGCTTCTCCGACTGAGGGTCGCGCGTCTCCCGCGCCTGCTCGCGTCCCCTCGCCGCTCCCAGCCCCCAGCTCGCGCGGGGACCCCGGCCCGCTCGACCCCCCACTCGGCTTCCTCGCAGCTCCAGGCTGGTCCTGAACCGGGCGCCGCGGGCGGAGGCCCCCCGCCCGGCTGGTCACCAGCCCTGCAGCGAAGGTGCAGCTGCAGATGGGCTGGAACGGCGGGAAGTGAGCCCCCCGACTCCAGGAGCGAGCAAGTCCGGCCGTTCGGGGCGAGCCTGGGAGCTGCTAAGGGGGAGCAGAAGCCAAGGAGGAATCCCGCCGACCGCGGGCGGAGGCAAGAGCGCGCCCCCCGCCCCTGCGTCCCGCGCTCGCGAAGGTCCCGGCGACTGCCGGTGGGGCGGCAGCGGGGCTCCGGCTCAGCCCGGCTCAGGTGCGCGCGCGGCCGCGTCTCCGCGGGAAAGGCCGCGAGGGGCCGGGCCCGCCGCCCTATCCCGCCCAGCGCTCGCCCCCAAACCGTGCGCAGCTTGGTGCGAATGGTTCCGGAACCACGGTTCGCAGAGCTGGAGACAACTAGGTCGTACGGAGATCATGGTAGGTGTTTTGTGCGGGTGGGAGGGACAGGTGCCTCCTTAGCGCAGTAGGCAGCGCGTCAGTCTCATAATCTGAAGGTCCTGAGTTCGAACCTCAGAGGGGGCAAAACCTTCCTTTTCGCTTTCAATGTTGACAAATCTTCGTTCTTTCTTTTTTTATGCTAAAAAGTGTACAATGTATCTTTTTTTTTAATCTAGGAAATCGCTTGATAAGACTGACGGGCAATTCGCAGTTGTTCAACAGAACCATGTAATGTTTACTTACAAAATAGTGATTTTCCGCTAAGCATTCAATACTCCAAACTCTTCTGGTTCTTTCTTATACCAGTTGCAGATAGAGCTAGAAGATCTTCAAAACGCCTTTCAGATAGGCTTGACAATCGTTTTTGATACAAAAACACCAGGGTCAGAACCTTACTGGCTCAGGGGCGCTGAGAGGAGCGGCCGACAGAAGGCTGTTTCGGGGTGGGGAGGGTGTAGGATGGTGTGCAACACATTTTTATTATTACTGCTTGGGCATCTCTTACCATTCTTCTGGAATTGCTTACCACCAGATCACCAATGACATCCTATGTGAAAAAAAAAATTATCCCCCCTCAGTCTCATTGCATTGTCCCTCTTTTCCTGCGCCTAGTACTGTTTACTGGACTCTAAGTCACCAGAGAGAAACAGGAAGTGATATTTGGAGTCAAGATAAACACCATCTCAAACAAAAGTGAACATGATGGATATTTAATATCTTGCTCTTAACATCTCAGCTTATTATGGAGGAGGAATTTACTCAGTAAGGTATTTACTGAGAACTGAGTATACACCGGGCACTAATCAAAGCTGTGTCCTTCCCTCTGAATCTATTCCCTCTCACCTTTAAATCCATCCCTGCATACTCTGTGCTGTGGTGTGTGGGCTGGACATCCACCAATTACATTTCCGAAAGCTTTGCCCTGGGACTTGAATGCGATCAATTGAACCACATTTTGGAATCCTGGGCCTAAGACGGGCTCTGCACCATTGTCCTCCTGCCACACGGTCCCTAGGCCAAATCTGGGTGGCCTTCTACTTCACAGTGGCCTACTCTGTGTTCCTATCATGTCTTGCCCCATTCTGGCCTATTCTCTATGTGAGACCAGCATAGTCTCTCCAAGACCATCTCTGATCATGTTGTTTCTCCCTGCTTAAAGTCCCCAGCGACTTTGCACTGCCTCAAGGGTGAGGTCTCCACTCCACACACCTGGCCACAATAACCTCAGAACCTGTTGGTCTCTGCTAGGCCCCTGCCTTCCTTCCCCCTCCCTGCCATCAACTCTCTCCCTAGCCTTCTGCCTGCCAGCACCTGGGGCCTGCCTTCAGCTCTTGGAAGGTGCTGTGCTCTCTGCTTTTCTGGGAATGCTGGAGCCACATTTTTCTCCAACTTATTATATCAAGCCTTCAATTCTCAGTTTAAACAACACTTCCTGGGAGAAGTCTCCTCACCCCCTTGAAGAGATCACCTCCCTTTACAATCCACGCTATTGGAGGTGTGTGTGTGTGTGCGCGTATGGGGAAGGGGGGTTGGGGCACTATTTATAGTGTGCATATTTTTTTTCTTAATTTTCTACCTCTGTTCTCCCTTTATCCTGATTTAAATCTATTAACTTTTTCCATTTTATCTTATTATAGTATAGTTGTGAAGACCACCTCAAATCTGCCTTTAATGATGACAGGAATAAACGAAATGAACCACATGACAATCATTGTTTTAATACAAGGATGTAAGTTACTTTTCCCCAGTGACCTGGGGGCAGAAGTTGTCTGGAGCCATATTCAAAAGGGCAAGGGATGGAATTGGGAATAAGGAAAAGGAACACAAACAGAATTTAAAAAGAGGGACATTAAAAATATTAATGATAGAATAAAAAGAAGGATATTTGCATTCTGGACATGCACTTTTTTTCACACTAGGAAACAGAGGAAAGCAGCCATGTTATGGTGCCCAGGTAGCTCAGATGGTAGAGCATCAGACTTTTAATCTGAGGGTCCAGGGTTCAAGTCCCTGTTTGGGCATATTTCTTGGTTTTCAGCATCTGACTACACCTTTGGAAAGCTGTCTGTTTTATGCAGAAATGGGACAGGGACAAATTACCTAGGTTGCAACACCAACAGAAAACCTTTAGGGTTAAGTATTTCTAGCCCACAAAATGGGTAAGTAAGTGAAGAAAGATAGTAGTGAATAGGTGGGAGCTTTAGGGTAAGACGGCCCAAATCTTTGTGAAGAGAACTAAATGTGCATAGTCCCAGAGTCACAATCTTTGCCTTTGATCTCATTTAACTAAAACAAATTAGGCCAGAGTGAAGTTACTACCCACCCTTTGTAAAGGATGTGGTTGGCCATTTCTAGAACTCCCTGAGTGAAGCACAAGAACTCTACTCAAGAGCTGGTTGGTAAATGACCGGCTGTGGAGGCTTTTTTGGACATTTGAGTTCAATAAGGGTGACAAGGATAAAAATTAAATAGAACTGAAAACTCTCATCTAACCTTGCAGTGTACAATACCTTATAAAGGTATCGTAACCTTGTTTAGGAAAATAGCATGCTATGCTCGGAACTCCGTGTTTCCGGAATCCACCCAGGGCCAACCACATGGACCAACACAACTTTAAATCAGCTTGGCTTCATTTTTGGTGGTGAATGCACCAGACCATTGTTGCTTGATAGCGTAGTCATTGAAATTTTATTACTTCTGGTACTCCTATCACAGATGTATAGATTTGATTTCCACTGTAGAGTTTATTTTACATAGGTGAGAATATGCTAATCAACCACAAATATGGCTATAATATATTCACATTCTGGCTTGGAATGTCTCTGACATTTGGTTACTGTGTGTCAGTCCTGCAAGCCTGAAAAACTCTGGGTTAGATTAAAAAATAATTTCTGTTTCTACAAAGGAGAAGGACAGATTCTGACTAGTGATGGCTCCGACCAGGATCAATCATTCTCTAAACAACTGCCTGACTAGCCCATCCTGTTCTTTGGCCTCTCCCGAATCTTTGACTGCATCTCTTAAACGGTGGCAGATGCAGGCTTCAGAACCAGAGGCCGAGGGTCCAGAAGACACTGAGATGAGCCGTGTTATATGCCTTCTTGAGTCTGCATCAGAATGAACTGTTGACAGAGCTCTCCTGAAATACAAATTCTCAGGTCCAGACATTTTGCAGGAGCAGTCCAAGTATTGCCCTCTCTTTTTCCAGCACTGACTGAATCAGAGAGGTATGGCCTGCAGGGTGAATTTCAGTAGGTGTGTCTCTTGTGGGGACTATTGCAAAAACCCAGATTTGAGACCTTCATTGCCTTGAGTAAGAGAGTGATAAGGAATATGGAAGAAAAAGATTTAATATGCTAATGAGTTCATTGATTTAGTTGACAAGTGTTCATTGTGAGATGCTGAGTTAGGCACTGGCAATACAGGAGTGGACAAAACAGACCAGTGGTGACTTTCACATAATATACAGTCTAAGCGGGTGGATGGGTAATAGACAATAAGGGTGTTAAATAAAAGGACAAGGCAACTCATATAGTAATAAGTGCTCTGAAGAAAATAAAACAGGTGCAGCAATGTAGTGGGAGTTTGGTGGCTGAGAGATGGAACGGAGTATTAATTTCCTAGGGCTGCCTTAACAAATCGCCACAAGCTAGAAATCCAAAATCGGGGTATTGACAGGGCTGTGGTCCCTCTGAAGTTTCCAGGGAAGAATCCTTTCTTGCCTCTTCCAGCTTCTGGTGGGAATCCTTGGACATGTTTTCATGGGTCACTGACCAGTGCAGTGGGATGGAAACTAGTTAGAACCAGATTTTACAGGGAGGCCACGGCAAGAAGATAGCATGCATATAAGAAGAGGAAGCCACAAGACGTGCTGAGAAAATTCAATATCGGGTTTTCACTTATCTGTCCATTGGTTTTTTCAATAAATTAAGTTGCATCAATAGGGGGATAGCCTCCCAAGAAGGAATCGAAATGAGAGGAACTTGGACAAAAGAGCTTGTTAATTGGAAAGAGACGAAGTCATTGCACGTATAGAACTAAAGAAGAATCTTCATATGTACATATGTACCCATCAGGAGGAAGAAAGTTGAGACTTAGCCTCCCTGGCAGCATAGCGTCAAGGAGGGGTGTTATTCCCTGACCGAGTCAGGGCAAAACGGAACTGCCCCCTCTGAGGTTCGAACTCAGGACCTTCAGATTATGAGACTGACGCGCTGCCTACTGCGCTAAGGAGGCAGGTGGTAAAAACTTCTCAGCACATGGTTTTAACAGTGGGTTTTACTTTGCTTCAACTTAGTTCAGCCCCGGATTACTCTCCCCCAACCCTTCGGAAATGCTCTCCGGCAACAACAGCTTCCTAAACCCGAGTCAGGTGGACAAAGTAGCCGTTGATGCTCCTGCCTTCGCTCCGCTTCCTCTGAGTTACGACCCCCACCCCCGGCACCAGAAGGAGACTTCCCAGATGTCGGTCCCGGAGGCCTGCACTCCACCGGCCCCCGCATCCGACTGCTTGCGCATCAGCAGTCCACGCGCTCGCGTGCGACCGTCTCGCACAACACGGACAGGTTCCTCCTGAGGACTGCTGCCGTCCGTTCCAGGAGACAGCCCCAAGTCCAGGGGCCGCAGGCGTCCGGCCCGGGCACCCGCGGGACATCACACGGTCCGGAGGGGGAGGGGTCCGGAGCGCACGGCGAGGGGTGCCAGCACCCGGCCGGGGGTGCGGGACCGGAGGAGGGCCGCAGGGGTGTCCACCTGCCCGGAGACCGCTTCGGTTCGGAGCTCGGCGCGCAGGGTTTCCACACCCTGGACAGCCTCACCCCTCCAGCCGCCCCGGGGCTGGAGGCACCGCTGCGTCAAAGTCAAGTGCACCTGCCCGCGTCATCCCGCTTCAGCACCTGCCGTCCTGGCCCCGCGCGGATCCCGCGAGCGGTGCTCTGTGGCTCGCGGAGGCGCGCGCTCAGGGCTGAGGCCCTCGGTGACTTGGCTGTGCCAACAAGCGTGGCGGTAGCAACGTGGTTCTGCCTGGAGATGAACTGTTGTGCTTGAGTTCACATAATGCTAGTTTAAGGACTTGGAATGACGCGTAGTTGTCGCACGATGGGTGTTGGACAAGTCCGTACTCAGGCTGTGCTCCCATCCCGCCGCGCGGCGCTGTTACGGGACCCCCGGCCCTGTTCCCTGCGCGGCGAACCTTCCCCCCCCCAGCTCCGCTTGTTCATTCCAATGCTGGTCTCATTGCTAACCTTGTGAGCAGCGTGACCACATTGTCTAAGGCTTTAGATAGTGGAAATGAGAATGGTTGCCACAGGAACGCCAGCCAGAATGACACCAACACTCAGCTGAAAATAGCACTGGGTCTTATCTTTTTTTAGAAACAAAAAAACACGCATTATTTTTTGTTTTTAAGGATTTTGCTTATTTATTTTGACAGAGAGAGAGACGGGGAGACAGTGGGGGAGGGAGCGCAGGCAGGGGGGGCGGGAGAGGGAGAGGCAGGCTTTCTGCCGAGCAGGGGGCCCCACGCGGGGCTCGATCCCAGGGCATTGGGATCATGGCCTGAGCCGAAGGCAGACGCTTAACGACTGAGCCACCCAGGCTCCCCCGCATTATCTTATTGATTACTCTATTTCCTGATTCAGAGGTTGGGTGGACAAACAAAACGGGGCGTTTCCATACCGTGTATTGGCCCCTTGCAGCGAGGAGTTGATTCCAGCAGATGACCTTGCTCTCTACACTTAAGTTGACACCTAAGTCATGTGTAAAAGCAGGGCAGCAACAACAAAAAATCCCGCCTCGCTCCTACCTACTTTTACTTGAAGCATAGCATCCAGAAACTTCTTCCTGATCAGTAGGCAGCTTTAATGAGACTACCAGACACATAAAACAAATGATTGCTGGTATCTTGTTCAAATACAAACTGGACCTTGCTTGCCTATCTGCATATTTGGCAGAAAGTGCAAATGTAAATTTGGCAAATTCCATTTAGCCTATAAACTTTTTACCAAAGAAAATGAAAAGACATTATCTGGTGAATGTTCCGTACATCTTGTAGGCAACACTGCTAAAAAAAAACAAAAACAAAAACAAAAAACTTATGGTTTGTTTACTCATGATTTTGAGGCCATCACGGTTTATTGAACTTTAGGGTCACTGTTTACTTTCTTCAAAATGCACAGAGGCACTTAATGAGATTTCTGACTTTATAACAATGGAAGGAGATAGCCTTCTTAGGTGTGCATCTCCATGATGGCTTTGGTGGTCAGCTATAGGAAAAATGTTAAAACGTTGGCCTTCTGTAAAACCTTTACTTCCGAAGTGTGGGATGAAAAGAATGTCTTCTCTGATTTGGAAACACTTCGAGGGTGAGAATGGCAAAAAGGACCACAGCCAAACAGAAATTTATATGCTCTTTCTCCAACGTTGTTTGGTGGTATGTGATGTAGATCGTGACAAAGGCTTACACACACACACACACACACACACACACACACGACTCATTTTTTGGTGGAAACAAGACTGCTTCAGAAAGAAAAAGAATGGTCACAGGAAAGGACAGCCAAGCATCAAGTGAAACAGGACTTCCTTAATTTCTTAACTAAAAGTATAACTTACTTAAAATCCATGTTTTACTTCACAAGTTCAAATTCCTGCTGTGCTTTTATCGACATGAGGAGAACTGGAGAAGGAGGAGGTCTGTAGGCTGGAGAGGAGATCAAGGCATCTGTGAACATGGTCATGCTTTTTGATATTCAGGGGAGATGTCAGTCACATCACTGGCTGTGCTCCGTGGGAAATGGGGTTGGAGGCGTAAGTTGAAGGAATCATCAGGGTGTGGAGGGTACTTACAGTCATGTGATCGGTGAGCTCGCACAGGCAGAGGGTGCACATGCAGAATATATGAGGACTCAGGTCAGAGCCCTGGAGAACTCCAAAATTTAGAGGTTGGGAAGAGGAGGAGATAAAGAAGGAACTACATTGAAGTAGAAAGAAAACTGAGAGGGTGTGGTGTTCCAAGCCAAGTGAAGAATGTGCTTCCATAAAGAGGAAATATCAGCTGGGCCAAATGCTCCTGAGAAGCAGAGCAAACTGAAGACTGAGAATTGACCACCGATTTCTCAAGATGGAGTCTGCTGGGACTTGACCAGTTTTCCGTGGAGGGGAGGCTGAAGTCTGGTTTAGAGTGGTTAAAGAGAGGAGCACAGTTAGGGGGATTCTCTTCCTGTGTAGACACTCAGGTTTTGGAGAGAGTGGTGGTGTGTTTGATTTGACCAGGGTTTGGGAGTTGGACAAAGGACAGGAAGGCTATCCAAGTTAGTAATGCTGGTGATTACCCATGAAATCTAGGTTGCATAAGGAAGGAGGTAAAGAGGTGAGGAGGAAGGAGATGCATTAAAAAATTTGCCAGGAGGCAAGAGAAATTGAGCTAAAAAGACAAGAAGTGGTCAGTATAAGATATGCTTGAAATGTACATCTTGGGTGGGTACTGGAAATTTAAATTAAGGGGCGCCTGGGTGGCTCAGTCGTTAAGCGTCTGCCTTCGGCTGGGATGGAGCTGCATCGGGCTCCCTGCTCAGCGGGAAGCCTGCTTCTCCCTCTCCCACTCCCCCTGCTTGTTTCTCTCTCTCGCTGTGTCTCTCTCTGTCAAATAAACAAAATCTTAAAAAAAAAGAAATTTAAATTAAGTGTAAGGTCAAAGGTTGTGTGTTTTTCAAATTGCAGGTTGTGATGCCTTTGTGCGTCATGAAATCAATGGATAGGAATTAGAATTTCAATTAAGGTGAAAGAGAATTGAGTGCAAAATGTCAGCATGCATTACAAGTAAATAAGGGTTGTGATGTGAATGGTATTTCTAATTACGGATCCCACTAGAAAAAGTTTGAGAAACATCAGGGTAGGAAGGGAAAGGAAATAATCTTTTTTTTGAAAAAAAAAAAAAAGATTTCTAATCTTTAGAAATGAAAAGCCTAGGGGGAGATGGGGTGGGATGGGCAGCAAGGGCTGAGGGAACCCACCTCCCACTTGCACACTTGGACCCCATTTGTTCAACAAGGTTTGGAAGGCTCTGTGGTGTCCCCTCTGCAGACGAGGGAAAGGAAGATAGTGTGGTAGGATTTTTTCTCACAAGTTTCATAAATACCTAGAGAGGGTGAGAAGTTCAAGCTCCTGACAGAGTAATGCGGGCAAATTTACTGAAACTGATTTTTAAGCAGAAGAAACCACAGTTCTCAGATTAGGGGAACTGTTAAGATTTCTTTCCTTTTGACCAGAAGACTAGCCTAGATTTTATCCTGTTACCATCTTCTCAACCTCCTACCCTGTCCTCCTCACCTGCTGAGACCCCTCCGTTCTGAGCCAATTCTCAAGTGTGTTTAGGAGGTGATTCCCAGCAACACGTCCTCATCGGCTCTGTTGGCTTCTTTTTATTCACCTCTGGACCCCATCTTGCTGACCCTGGGGACTCCCCGTGCCAGCGTGCAATGGCATTTCTTCCTCTGCACAGACTCAGGCCTGTTGTTTTCACTGTTTTCTCCCTGGTTTTCAAATCTCTCTTCTTCACAAGAAAAGCATCCCCTCAGAGAAGACCGGCTCCTCTCCTGACAGGTGAACAGCATCATCCCGTTCCTGCTCGCCTCAGCCCCCCGCTCTGTCTTACTTGCCACATTCTACCAGCGACAGAGTCCCGGGGGTCTCCCTCTGCTGTACTCCCTGGGTCTGTCTTTGTCCTGCTGCCAGGTTTGTGTCTTCTTGCTCCTCCTCCCCGGCGTCTCTCCTCCAGTCCGCCAACAGCCTCCAATCTGGCTTCTTGGCTTCTATTCTTGCATGTCCTGTGCTGTTTCCCACGTGAGGTGCCCTGCAACACACTGGAGGGGCAGGTGAAGAGGGGCTGAGGTCGGGCCTGAGCCCTGAGAGCCGAGCCACGAGTCCTTAAAGATGGATGACCTTTTCCCTTTCTGGTACTTCAGCAGGCCTGAGGGCTGCCTTTCTGGAATTCATCCAACAGAGTGGGTCATTCTTACATGATTTGCACAAAGGCACGCCGTGTGCTGGCCGTGGGCGCCCTTGCACAGTCCTGGCATGACAAGCTTGCCGCAGTACCAGCCACGCTGACCCCCTGGTTCAGAGGGACCCTTCTCTGGCTCCCCGGAGGCTCTTGTCAAGTTCAAAGTCTTGAGCACTGTCAGGATACAGCTCACAATGTGTTCTTGCGATGTACTACAATGTAGCACAGAGTTCCAAAGCAGAGTGGTTTGGGGTGGGCGGAGTAATGCCCCCCACAGACACCCACTAATTCCTGGAACCTGTGAATGGTACATGGTAGAAGGGGCTTTGCCGATGGGATTAAGGTTAAGGACCGTGAGACGGGGAGGTGATCCTAATCACAAGTGGCGGGGGAAGTACAGAGTAGGTCAGAGAGGTGTGATTTAGGAAGGCCCACCACTGATGGGCCCCCAGCAGCCTGTTCCAGCTGGGACTGGCCATCAGCTTACAGCCAGCAGAAAACCAAGACCTGGGTTTCGAAAGCTTCCCAGAAAGGAATGCAGCCTGCCGACGCCTTGATTTCAGCGTGGTGAGACCACACCAGACTTCAGACCTACAAAACTCGAAGCTAATCAGTTTGTGTCAATTAAAACCAGTGTTTGTGGTAATGAGGCTATGATTGTTAAAAAGCCATTTTAGTGTCTTTCTTGATTCTGTGGGCTCACGTGGGCAGTTCTGTTTCCCCGGGGTGTCAGCAAGACCTCCAGGCCTTCAGGGCTTGACTGGGCTGGGACGCCTCAGGGCATGGCTGATGCTTGTGATCTGCTTGTGATCTCCCCGAGCTGCTGCCCTGGGTGCGCTGGCCTCTCCACGGGGCTCGGTTTTCTCACAGTCTGGTCACTGGGTTCTCAGACAGAGCTGCCTAAGATGGAGCATTCCAAGAAACCGAGTTAGAAGCTGCAAAGGTTCTTATGACTCAGGCCTAGAACTGTTGCCCGGTGCACTGGGGAGACCCTGGGCCCTGGCGCCTCAACCCAGCCTGTCCCAAAGAAGTCGCCAAGACTCTCGGTCTCCTCAGAAAGAATTCAAGGACAGACACAGCCCAGCGGACGGTGGGTTCAAGCAGGAACTTTTATTAAAGCAAAGTACTGTCTGGAGATGAGAGAGCCGGCCGCTCCAGGGAGACGCACTGGGGTTGGGCTTCCATCTTTCATTGACAGGTGTTCACGAGGGGGCGGGATATTCATCACTGGAGACAGATTTCTTGGAAACAAGGTTACGTGCTTTTTTTCTAGTTACTGTTCCCCCCCCCCCCCATTCGGTTAGGGGTTTCTAGTCTGGCACGCTTAGGGAGGAGATGTTAGTATGTTAATGTAGCACAATGACGGATAATGTGAACTGTGGCCTACCTTGTCAGCCATCTTGGGCCTGTCTGGGCTAATCCAGTTTCTTGTGGCTTTGCTGTGGATGCTGCCAGGACAGGCCTCTGACCTTCCCCGCAGCCGGCCATGGCCGCCTCCTTGCTGGCCTCCGGGCATCCCGTTAGAGCCTCACTAACTGCCCACCCTGACAGAACTGTCACAGGGTCCCTTCAATGACACTCCATTAGGTCAGCCCAGATCCACTGGGACTGGGCCATGGGGTGATCACTGACAGACGTGCGACATTCGGGTCACTCTTCGGAGACTGGCTGTTACACAGGTAAGTCTTTCTCTCAGCCCCTGCACTGTTGACTCTCTACTCGGCTCTTGTTAAACTAATAACTAGTGATTTTCAAGGTTGGTTTCCCTGGCAACCTGTCTCCTTCCTCAGGGGACCTAGAGCTTTCCAAAAGTCACCTCATTAACATAACAAAAGGCACCTCCATCGTTCTCCTCACTTAGGAAATTTCAAGGGCTATTGGAACGCTGCCAGCTACAGCACAAATAAATATATATTTATTATTGTTAAAAAATAAAACCACAGGCCCCAAATGGCATCATTTAGGCCAGGTCACCAAACCTGGGCTTAAGAACTAACAGTTTTAACCTCCCCCAGAAATGAAAGTCTTAACGGGTCAGTGGGGAATTTTCTGATCTGCACCAAACAGATAATCTGTCAGGTGGGCCTTCTCACTCCTCACGAACGAAGGAAGTTGAGGTATTCCACCTATCACGACCCTCCCGCCCCTTCTCCTGTGGGAAGGCTAAATTCTTTTGTGGGGGGATGGGAGGGTGTCTATCAGGCAGGTTACCTCACTAATGCTGATCAGGCGATTCCCAATTGGTTGGTTTAAGATTCCATTTCTGGGAAAGCCAAAACTGTCCTTAAGTCTTGGTTTGGTGACTGGGGCTTAGCATAAGTGACTCCATTTTGGGCCTGTTGTCTTTTTTTTTTTTTTTTTAAACACTATCCTACGCTTGACCTTTAGGTTTTGCCGCAGGGAGGGGTGGTGCGATCATTTGGACTGGAAGAAACTCCTGTTACTAGCCTATTATCCTGGGGATTGCTCCAGTCTGCCCTGGGCCTTTCCCAAAGCAGGAAGACCATGTCACATTTGTAAATGGTGCTGCATAACAATCGCATGTGTGACAACTATATAATCCAACACAGATTTGCAACACGTCTGAACTTCAAGTTTTTTCAGGGACTTCTCACACAAAAACCTGTGCACGAATGTTCTTTTTGGATTGGACAAAAGACCTACAGAGATATTTCACCAAAGAAGATACATAGATGGCAAATAGGCAGATGAGGAAGGTTTCAACATCATTAGCCACTAGGGAAGGGCAAATTACAAGCACAAGGAGATGTCATTATATACCTATCAGAATGGCTAAAATAAATCCTGACACCCCAGATACTTACGAGGCCGTGTATATGGCTGGTGGGAGTACTAGCCTGTGCAGCTACTCTGGAAAGCTGTTTGGCAGTTTCTTTAAAAACAAAACATGCAAGTACAATGCCACTCAGCGGTTGCACTCCTGCTTATTTATTCCAGAGAATTGAAGGCTGGTATTTATACAAGAACCTGTACACAATGGTCTACAACAGTTTTATTCACAAGAGTAGAAATCTGGAAACAACCCAGATGTCTTTCAGTGGGAGGATGTTCGAAGTGTGCTAAATTCACACCACAGAATACCACTCAGCAATAAAAAGGAACCAACTATTGATACCCTCAAAAACCTGGATGAATCTCCAGAGGATGACGGTGAGTGCAAAAGCCAACGGCGACATCTCAACAGGTTACATGCTGTGTGAGTCCATTTACATCCCATTCTCGAAATTGCCAGGCTATAGACATGGAAAGCACATCAGTGGCTGCCGCATGCGGGGGAGAGGAGGAAAGTGGTTGTGGCTAGGAAAGGTCAAATTAGGGATCCCAGTGGTGATGGAAATGTTTTGTGTCTTGACTTTATCAATATCAGTATCCTGCTGGAAATGCTGCACTCAAGTTTTGCAGGATGTTACCACTGGGGGCACCTCGGTGCCTAGTCGGGATCTCGGTGTATTATTTATAACTGCATGTGAATCTACAATTGTCTAACAATTAAAACTTAGTTCAAAGAAGATGGAGGTCAGGGGCTGAAAAGTAGCCATTTCTAAAGAGTCCTTACAAGAGGTGAAGAGGGCACTCAAGAGACAGAGTATCCAGAGCACAGGGAAGAGTGGGGGGAGCGGGGCCCCAAGAACCAGCGGGACTGCTCCAGGAAGGAAGGGTTGCCAGTAGTTAGCAGCCTGAACACAACTTCAGGACCACAGTGGACCAAGGCATCTGAAGGTTGGAGGGTAATAGCGTCCTGGGATTGGGAGGCCGGCCTCAGCGGACGAGGCAAGGAAGGGAGACAGATGCTGTTCTTGCAGCGCGCTTGGAGGTGGGTGGAAGGAGAGCCTGGGCGAGAGTCAGGAGGGCAAGACGGGAGGGCTGGCTTTTGTCCTGGCCGTCTGAAGGGGGACACTGCGGCGTTCCGGAATTCGAAGAGAGGCCGACACGGGAGGGAGATGGCGGGGCAGAGGGCAACGGCGCAGACGCGGTGCTAACCAGGCCGCGAACCCAGGGAACACTGCTCCTCGGAGAAGAAGGCGGAGCCTGGGGTCTGCGCCGAGCCGGCGGGTGAGCAGGGGGAGGCGGGGCGAGGGCGGCTCCGGCGGAGTCGCGGCCCTCCCGCCGCAGCCCCGCCGCCGGGGCGCCCGGGCCGGCTGCCCTGCTGTCCCGCTTCCTTGCCCTGCGGCGCTGCGGAGCGGCGTGGGTTTGCTGAAGGACCGTGCGGGGCGGGATACCTCACGTTAACCCTTCCCCAAGCACCCGGAGGGCCCGTCCGGGCGGGGAACGGCCTGGGGAGAGCGGGACGGAGAGGACCCCCGTTGCGGGAGGAGCTCCGCGCGAGGGACGGAGGGGAGCGCGGTGTCGGCGGAGCCGAGCCCGAGCCCGGGCCGGACGAGGCGGCGTAGCGCTCGGCAGAAGGGGGGCGCCCCGCGCCTGTCGCCTGTGTACCGCCTTCCCGTGCTTCCCTCTTCGGGAAAAGGCCGCCCCGCTCCCCGGCTCTGTCTGACACAGTGTTTCCAGGACCACCTCCCGCCGAGGCCGGGGCGGACCAGGGGCCTTGCGGTCTCCGGGCTGACGCTCTCCAGCCGAGCGCTCCGAACAGCACGGACGACTTGGCCGCCCAAGTCTTTCTCTGCACCGCACAGTATTTCCTTGACAAACGCCGCTCCCAGAGGGAACCGGACATAAATTAGGAAACGGTTTTCCCCTTCGAACGGCTCGCCCGTCCCTGAGAAACAGGAAGACCGGCGCAGATCGCTGTCTGGGGCCCGCCCTGAGGGCCTCGTCCCACCTGCCGGTTCTCGGGCAGGTCCAGGCGCCCCCGCCGGGTCGCTGCGGCCGCGGTCCCAGGCGGCCATCGGTGCGCGGCGGGAGCGCTCGCAGCCTGTAGGCCTGTGCAGAGGAGGTTCCACCAGCGTCCCTGGTGGTCTAGTGGTTAGGATTCGGCGCTCTCACCGCCGCGGCCCGGGTTCGATTCCCGGTCAGGGAAAGTGTCTTTTGCTTCGCGGGCCCGGGGGAATCCTGCAAAGACGGCCTTGAATCGTGTAAGACTTAACTCTTAATTTTCACACGAAGCGTCTTGTGCTTAGAAATTCTCCAACACTGTTGATAACTCCAAGTGCAGAATGACAAGCAACGTAATTGCTCTAAAAATGTAGTCACAGAGCACTTGCCCCGGCTGGAGCGCGAGGCGGCAGTACGGAGTGCTGGGCCCTCTCGAGTCGGTTGGGTGGCCCCGTGAGCGGGGAATTCCGGAGAGAAGCGGTCACCCGCGGGGTTGTTCGCGAGGAGCAGAGCGCCTGGAGGACGCGCAGGAGGAGGGGCGGGGCGGGGCGGGAAGTCACCTGGCGGGCGCGGCGGCAGGTGCGCGCGGGGTCGCCCGGAAGCCCCCAGGCCCCCAGCCCCGCCGGGCCGCCGCCCTGCCCCGCACGCTGGTGGCGGCAGCTGCCCGAGGCGGGGTCCGGGGACGGGGAACTGCTGTGCGACACCCGGACCCTGGCACGCGCGGCCTCAGCATCCCTGAACGCGCACCCGCGAAAGCACCTTGCTACGGCGCGGACTCTGTCAGGGTTCCGGGTCTCTCTGGGCTGCCAGGCTCCCGTCTGAGCGCCGTGGCGCGAATCTTCGCTCTTTGCTTTGTCTAAATAGCAGCCACATTGTATTGCTTATTTCCTTCTCATTTCTTATAAAAGTTCCAAGCACGTTTGACCTCCCTGCAAGCTGCCGAACAAAGATCCTGGTGCCTCTGATCTCACTTCACCACCAGATGGAGACATGATCTTTACATGATCATGTTAAATGAAGCAGTAGTCTTTTTCTGGTTCATTGCACATTCCCTGCCTCCCCCTCCCCTACCCCATATATAAATTCATGATTTCCAAAACCTCTGTGAGCTGGGACACTCCTTTGTCATCTTGCCAATACTCTCCTTCAGTTAATAAACTTTGACACATGTATAAGATTCAGTTGTCTAAGAAATTTGCCTACAATGGACCTGTGTGCTTGGCTTGGCACTGAGTGTATGTACAAAACCCAAATCCACAGGTTGCAGTCTGGTGGGCAAACAAAACGACATCTACTGTGCTAAGATAGAGATGAGAGAAATATTTTTTTTCTCCGTGGAGAAAGAGTAACAGCCTATAACAAAAGGAGAAAAATCAAATAGCTTTCAAAGAAGAGTCCCTTGTCTCTAATCTCATTAGCTTTATGTGGAGAAGTTTAAAAAAAAAAAAAACATTAAGCACATTCAGGGATCCCACCCAGACTGCTCCCTACAAAGAGAAGTAAAAAGAAATGAGGCAAAGGATTGTTCCTACATACAGAGAAGACAAAATATGACAACACGAAAAGATGATGGTGCTCAGGAAGCACTTGCCATCAGGCCTGGAGGGCTGATTTCTCCTGAAAGGTTAGGCAGAAAGACACAGAACAGCTTCAGTATATACTGCAAGTTGACAGACGGTACTGTCTGCAGCTGGCACTTGGTCAGTCTTGTTGAATGAGTGAGTGGACTGCTGATACAGTCCCTTTCTCTCAACTTGCTTCCTCATCATACATTTCCCTCTCTGAGTTCATCATGCAGGAATGCAAACACGAGAGAGAAAACTCCTTCCTGGACTGATGTCTTGACAGATCACGATGAAGTCTGAGAAGCACGGACTCAACACCTAGCAGGAGGGTACTCTTGCTCTATATCTCTGAGGGTTAAAATGGTCACCAAGTGGTTGGTCTGTACCAAGCTCTGGCCATCTTGCCCTCAGAGATCCAGAACCCATGGGAATACACAGTCCTGACAGTGGAGAGGAGTCTGCTGCTGTGGTGAGGGATTGAGGAGAACCAGACAGAGAGCCCAGGTGAGGACAGCAGACACCGCAGGTAAGGAAGGAGGCTCCGAGCTTGGGATACAGGGAGGAACCGGGGACAGTGAGGCTTTGGAGAGGAGGAAGAGAAGGGGGTGACTGTGTTGCTTTTCTCTTGATAAAAGATTATCCCCAGGAAAGAACATTTGGTAATTGCTAAAGTATTGCAACTAAGGATGATGAGATTCCAGTGAATCAATTTGTGACCTTTTAAATTATTTATTTTTTGTAGCCACACTAACACTTTATTGGTTATTCATCCATCTGTCCTCCTCCTCCCACCTGCTTCCCAAGGAAATCCTCTCATTCCATAGTCACTGGCTGTTTCACGAGCCACCTTCTCTCCACTGAAAGAAGGGAGGAAGATGGACAAACATGAACCAGCCCCACAGACGGCACCTCCTCAGGGAGGGGTGGGTAGGGCTCTCTTTGGGCAAATTGTGACTCTGAGTTGTGATCCTAGGGTTGTTTAAAAAATGGAATGGAAAGCGATAACGCCATGGCCAGGATGTGAATGTGCCCAATGCCACTGAACTGTACACTTGTAAAATGCGAAATTGTGGGTGATGTCTATTTTTAACCACAACTGAACACAACAAACGCCCTGTCCTGGGATGGGAGTAAGGGAGTTCCTGGCTCTGGTGGGAGAGGGTCCTGTCATCCACAGGGTGAAAAGCCAGGGTTCAGCCATCTGGAAAAGTCTCTCCCCCTGCAGGTGGACGAACATTGTCAGTGGTGCAGGTGCTCTGCTACCTGGTGAGGCTGCTGAGAACTCTGCAAGCAAGGATCAGGCCAACATTTCCAAGGGGCTTCCCTGGCTCCCTAAGCCAAGCTGCCTGGTATATCTGAGTCTATGCAGGTCTCCCAAAGATGGCATTCCGGTCAAAGCCCTGGTGACATAACCGAAGCTGCCCCGGGGATCCGGGGGGGGGGGGGTCTGAAGTGGGTGGAGCTCCTGGGCCCCTTCATGCTTATGTGGGAGGCGCTCCAGTTGGAACCTCAGAAGGAGCAAATCTGTGACGTTTTATGGGAGGAGGCGGCCTGCGAAGACCGAGCAGAGAGCTTTGCAGGTGCTGGCCGTGAAGAACGGAGACGTGGCAGAAGCAGGGCGTGCCAGCCGGGAGGGCCGGGCCGGCGGGGAGGGCGGCGGCCCCGAGGACACCGCGGTCCTGGCGTCCGGAACGGCGAGCGCGCGGTCCGGGGTGGCGGTAATTCCTTACCGCGCAGCGCGATCCAGAGCAGTTCAGGTGGGGATTTGTAAGGAAGGCCAGTCTTCGCTGTAATGTCCGCTAAATACATGCCCTGAATTACTGAGGATGAAGGGCCGATCAAACAGAAACGGCAGCTGCTAACTTGACTGCGACCTTACTTCTGATATAAAACGCGTACCGCACGTTCTCACGTCCCAACAGCCCGGTGGCAGCGTTGCGTCGCGGCAGGCCCGCGCCTGCGCAGAGGAGATGCGGCGCACACAGCCAGCGTCCTGCGCTGTGACGACATAAGGATGCGACGCAGCCGTCCGGCTGCTCGGTTGGCCGGGGCTTCCCGCGGGAGGCTCTGGCGGGGCGGTGCTCATGTCTCTAGGGGGCGTGAGGGAGGCATTGAGCCGGAAGTGGTAGCGTGGCCGAGCGGTCTAAGGCGCTGGATTAAGGCTCCAGTCTCTTCGGGGGCGTGGGTTCGAATCCCACCGCTGCCAAATTCTTTATTTTTCCTTCTTCGCGCGCAGCGTGGCCGCATCCTCCAGTCAGACCCCCTGTTCTGCTGGGACCGCTGTTGGCCCAGGGGCCGGAGAGGGCCGCCCTGGAACTTTCGCCCACACTGTCTGCTCGTCCACGAGGATAGGCCGGTGCAGGCGCTGCGGACGCGGCAGGCCCCCGGCCGGCAAGTGCTTTCGTGCACGCCGTCCTGGACGTCGGATCGCCGCAATCCTCTGGGAACTCGGGACCGAGGCTCCTGCGCCTGCGAAGTCGCTGATCTTCCTGCAGCCTCTGCCGCGGCCTGACCGGTGTCTGGGACCCTGTCATGCAGATCCGAGAAGCCACACCGCGGAAAGCGCGGGTGCTGGTCCCACGACTGCGGACCCCCAGCGTCGGGTGCCCCCCAGCGCCGAGTCTCTCCACCCTCGGGTGCCCTCTAGCGCCGGGTGCCCCCCAGCGCCGGGTGCCCGCCACCCCAGCACCGGGTGCCCCCCAGCGCCGAGTCCCTCCAGCCTCGGGTGCCCTCTAGCGCCAGGTGCCCCCCAGCGCCGGGTGTCGTCCAGCCTCGCTGCCCCCCAACCCAGTGCCATGAGCCCTCCAGCTTGGGGTGCCCCCCAGCGTCGGGTGCAGTCCAGCGCCTACCTCTGTCTCCGGTTCCCTTGCCCTCTGCGTGCTTTTCTGCTTCCGCTCACCTGCGCCCCACATCTCTGCGGCTTGCGGGGCGGGGGCTCCCTGCTCTGAGCAGATCTTATGCACACATGGCATCTCTTTCTCATCTTCTGGTCCTCAGCTTGGAAGCTGTTTCCTCCTGGAAGCGTCCCCGGGTCTCGCCTTCTCCCTCCTACCAGCTCGAGTTACAATTAGGGAGCGGGTGAGGGGATGTGGACGAGAAGAGCGCGGAGTACCCAACCCCACCGCGAAGCTTAGAGTCCAGTGGGTTCACAGGCATTAGGTAAGTCAGTGTGCAGACATGGTATGATTTCTACCAAAAAAGATAGCTCTCTGCGTGTGGACTTCGAAGTCCCAGATTTTAAGGGATAGAGAAGTTGGAGAGTAGCACAGACGGCCTGCGGGCGGGAAGCACGCGCACCACGCTGTTCCCAGAGATTACTGGCGGGATGGCGGGCAGGTTTTCACCGATTCTCAGTTTCTGCATGCGTCGTGAGGATCTTCATCATTTTCACGCACCAAAAACCGATTCTTTGCAGACACCAAAACGTCGCACAAGACTGTACTCCACTTTTTTTTTTTTAAAGATTTTACTTATTTGACAGAAACACAACGAGAGAGGGAACACAAGCAGGGGGAGTGGGAGAGGGAGCAACATCGAGCCCGATGCGGGGCTCGGTCCCAGGACCCCGGGATCATGACCTGAGCCGAAGGCAGACGCTTAACGACTGAGCCACTCAGGCGCCCCTGATTTTTATTTTTTTTGTCTTTTTTATTATGTTAATCATCATACATCATTAGTTTTTGATGTAGTGTTCCATGATTCATTGTTTGTGCATAACACCCAGTGCTCCACGCAGAATGTGCCCTCGTTAATAGATTTTTATTTTTTAAGTAATCTCCACACTCAATATGGAGCTCAAACTTATAACCCCAAGATCAAGAATCACAGGCTGTAGGGACTGAACCAGCCAGGCACCCCGACTGTGACCCACTTTAGATGGAATTTTAAGTCCCAGACTTCCCTTACTTCTGACCAGCTATAAATCAGGGGTTCCAAAGACCCCCTCCTCAGGTTGGATAATTTGCTAGAATGGCTCATAGAACTCAGGCACACATTTGACTTTCATTTACTGGTTTATTATAAACGATGTAAACCAGAAACAGCCAAATGGAAGAGATGCACAGGGCAAGCTAGGCAGGGGTGGGGGGATACCGAGCTTCCATGCCCTCTCCAGCGGGGTCACCTTCCCAGCACCTCCATGCCCTTATGAGCTCTGAGGTCTCCTAATTCTGTCATTTAGGGTTCTTTTTTTTAAATGACAGTTTCATCATGTAGGCATGACAGGTTATAATCCCCAGCCCCTCTCCCCCACTGAGAAGGTTGGGGATGGAGGTGGAGGCTAAAAGTTCTAGGCTTCTAACTATGGCTTGATCTTCCCAGCTACTAGTCCCATTCTGAAACTATCTAGGAAGTGGGGACAAAGACCAAATAATCTTTCTTATTATCCCACAGAGTCAATAACTGTCCTTTGTCCTAGACTGTCTTTCAAGGGTATGCATATAAAGAACAGCGTTGGGAAGACAGAGATAGTGTCTCCATCTGGTGCAAAGGACAGGTGTTCTTACTGAGTTCCAGGTGCTCAGGGTTCCTCTCCTGCAACGCTACCCACTCTGTGTGCAGGCATCCATCTAGGCCCGTCTGAGCCACCCTTGTGGGAATTGGTGCTTTTGAGGAATCTGCAGGGAGGCTGATAATCTGGCTCCCACTATTACTGTGAGAAATAAAATGTCCCTTATCTCTGAAGGGTGGCAGAATATGTCACTTTGGCATAAGAATTATTTTGAGCTAAAGGCACTTAACAATACAGGTGCAAGAAAGGTGCTCTGACCCTCTCCTTTTTTTCTGGAAAGCAGGAGATATGTGGAAGATGTCCTCCCTATATACTAAGATGAAAGCAATTTTCTTAACATCAAGGGCAGGAAGTTGAAGCTGCGAGGATTCTGTAAAGACCTTGTTACAATAATTCTTCCTTTAGCCTCCTCATCTATTTAGTTACTTTCCCACCATTGCCTCTGTTCAACCTCATATAAAAGCACTTCAGTTTTGCCACTTCTTTGGATATTCATTCCTTATGAGGGTTCACATGCCATGTGAAACTTTTATGAAATAAGTTTGTATGGTTTTGGCTTGTCATGTCCTATGTCAGGCCCAGATGAAAATCCTGAGAGGGTAAGGTAAATTTTTGCCTTACATCTCTGACCCAGGAGTCTCTTGTGTTCCACAAGCAACCTTGGAACTGGCAGGTTAATTAGTTACCTTATAAACACAGTAAAATATCAGAATGTTCACAGTTCTTGAAAGATACATGTTGTCAACAGGCAGAGAAAAGGAGACACTTTGGTGTTTAAATTGTTACCACTTAAGTGTAAGTTACAATTCACATTTAGGAATTACAGTGCTGTGAAGGGAAGGGATGCAGGATATGAGATTGCATAAAGCCAAAAAATCAGACTCCTATTGTTATTTCCTCATTTGCCCTTTCAGACACTTGTCTTTTCTTCCCACTCTGGAATTCGAGAGTTGACCTCTGGTGCTCATTATCCCACAATGCATCCCATCTCCTCCTCTCGGTACAACACATTTTTTTCATGCTGAGACATGTATGAAATAATGATACTGATGAGCTCTCTGATGCTATTTTCCATTTTGTAAAATTTGATCATATTGGATTTACTAATTGCCTTCTCTTGTCACTTGATTAATTTCCTGTCACTATTGCATATTATTCCCTAATTCTTCAAAATGACAGTGAAACTCCAAATACTCTTTTTCTAACTACTCAGTGCATTAGGTATTATCTTTCCTTGGAGACCTTCCTCCCAAACTGCTTCTCTGTCATGCTCGTCTGGATTGATTGCACAGAAATGGGGGTTTGCCTTTGCTGCCTCCTTCCTTTTGCTGTAAAGTTGCTTCTTGGATCCCATCTCTCTTTTTTAATTCTTGATTTCACTAATTTGCTTGGGTGGAGTTTATGATAAGATAAGCATGTGAGGTAAAATTTTTGAGACCTTTCATGTCTTTAAAAATCTTTATTTTACCTAATATAGTTTTAATCATTTGATTATAGAAATCTAAGTTAAAATTGTTTCCATTAGGATTTTGAAGGTATTACTCTACTGTCTGTCATCTTCAAGTGCTATTCTTCATGATTCCAATGCTAATTTATTTTCTTGTCCTTTATATTTGACTTTTCTTTTTCCTGCCTGAAAACTTTGGCAATCTTTCTTTTATCCATGGTATTTTGTGCAGATGTTTTGCCATTCTTTGAGCCATGTGCATGGCAGGCATTTCCCTCTAGGAACTGATTTTCTTACATGATTAGATAATTCCTGTCTCTTTTGATCATTTCATTCTCTCATTGATCATTTGGAACTTCTACTAATTGGGATTCCTGGATTGCTTCTCTAGATTTTTTTTTTTTTGGTTTCCCTTTTATACATTTGAAAAGATATGCAAGTATAAAAATTTTGAAGCACAATATCAAAATGAGCACTTTTGAACATATCACTCAAAATCTAGAATTGCGCTGTCCAATAGAGTAGCCATTAGCTCCATGTGGCGATTTAGTGCCTCAAGCGTGGCTCGCGTGACTGAGGAAGTGAAATTTTAATTCTAACTATTTAAAATTTAAATTTAAAAGAGGGTTCTGCATTGTTATTGAAAACTTCTAAGTATGTTTGGGACAGCTTGGCCTTATGAATTTATTTTTTCAATTGTAAGTTTTATGAAATCCAAGTACAGACTTTAGTATTTCTAATAAAAATTTAGCATACAAACTGAGGGGTGCTGTAAATGTAGAATACAGCACAAAATAAAATACTTCATTAATATGTTTTTGATTGTGTATCGAAATGATAATTTGAACACACTGGGCCACGTAGGAACACACTACTAAAACTTATTTCTTTTTCTTTTAATGAGGACATTTTAAATTATATATGTGGCTGGCATTAAGTTTCTTTTTCTTTTTTTTTTAAGATTTTATTTATTTATTTGACAGAGAGAGACACAGCAAGAGCAGAACACAAGCAGGGGGAGTGGGAGAGGGAGAAGCAGGCTTCCCGCCGAGCAGGGAGCCTGATGCGGGGCTCGATCCCAGGACCCTGAGATCATGACCTGAGCCGAAGGCAGACGCTTAACAACTGAGCCACCCAGGCGCCCTGGCATTAAGTTTCCACTGGACAGGTCTGGGCTGGAATATTACTAAGACATTTGCATCAACTTATGTGCCTCTCTCCTATCCCATCACTGTGACTCCTTTTCAGAGGTAACCACTATGCTAAATTCTGTGTTTATCATTCCTTTACTTACACAAATAATACACTTATGAATAGATCACCAATCAATGTATTATTTTGTCTTGTTTCTGAACTTTATACAAATGGCACCAAACTGTATGCTGGTTTCTGGGCCTTGCTCTTTTCCTTCAACCGGAATTGTCCACCGTCGACCCATGTTACCATGTAGATAACTCAGTCAGGTCATTCATGTTGCTTCTATAAGATAAACTGTTTAAAAATGGCAAAATATGTTCTTCTACTTCCTTTTGGTGAACACTTGGGTTGTTGCTAGGTTTGGCTATCATGAGCAAATACGCTGTGAAAATCCTTGTATGTGGCTGTCAGTGCTGGTGGGGGCGTTTCTCAGAGTGAGTCCCTAGGGATGGGTCTGTAGGGTTGTAGGGCACAGGCCAGCTTTACAGGATAGCATCTATTCACTTTCCAAAGATTACAGCACCACCCGTGAACACTGCAACTCCTGGCCCAAACTGGCGAGGCCCGTTTTTACCTCTCTGTCTAGCAGGAGTCTCACATGGTGTCCCTGTGCAGAGTTCCTTGTCATGGAGACTGGACTCCTTTCTGTGTTTAGTCATCACTGTTTTTCAATTTTCTGTGAAGTATTTCTTTATGCTTTCTGCCTTTTTGGGGGGTTGTCTTTTGCTTATTGATTTAAAGAAATTTTTATATAAGGTCAAACCATATTAAACTGCCTCTATTCAACCTTTAGATACAGCAATTCATATGACTCAACCTCAAATATATATATATATATATATTTTTTTTTTTTTTGAGAGAGTGTAAATGGGGGAGGGAGGGGCAGAGGCAGAGGGAGAGAGAGAATCTTAAGCGGACTCCACACTCAGTGCAGAGCCTGATGCAGGAGTGGATCTCCCAACTCTGAGATCATGACCTGAGCCGAAATCCAGGGTTGGACGCTTAACCAACTGAGCCAGCCAGGAGCCCCCAACCTAAAATATTTTAGCTGACAATTATTTGCCAAGTCTATGTGTTCAAAATATATATTTTCAAGTCATGAGAAAATTGTATTTTCCCTTTTTTATGGTGAATTTGATTAAAGAAATTCATTTTAATCTAGTTGAATTTATCAGAAAAAATTTTTTAAATTAACCTTTTTTGGTGTCTTGAGAAATCCTTTCTTAACCTTAGGGTACAAATATTGTCCGAAATTTACTCATAAAAGGATAAAAGTTTGCCTTTCATAAGTCTTGGTTATTCTTGGCTAAGAATTACACTGCAAAATAAATTTCAGAATCAGTTTGTCATTTTCCACAAAAATGCACTCTTGTGATTTTTACTTAGGTTGCAATGAATCTATTCATCAATTTTGGGAAGAACTGACATCTTTTTTTTTTCCCCATCTTTCTTTTTATTCTCAAGATAGGGTAATACAAAACTCCAAGGGGTATTGGCCTGGGCTGGCCCTCATGTGGGCTCTAGTGCTTTGGAGGAGGCAGAACTGAGTCCCCAGGAATGTGAAAGCATGACATCAAAAGGACAGCAGTAGCTACTGTGCCAAGTTCAACAGCTCAAGTCACACCCAGGGCATAGACACAGCAGGGCTTGGGTTCTAGCTCCGGGTGGGGGAGAGTGGGGGATGATAACTGCTTTGAGATAACTGAGCAAAAGAGCCAGTGCAGAAGGGTCTGGTGGGAGAAATGGGGAGGGTGAAGGATAGGGCTCTTCCTCTCTCTTCTACTACTGAAGGGCAGAGGCACGTGACCCCAGCAAGGGGCCGAAGTCTGTAGTAGCTACTTGGAGCCCATCACGGAGAAGCCAGACCACTCCAGGGCTGGTTAGCTGGCTTTGGCAGGTGGTGGAATACTGGTCATAAGAACAGAGACAAACCGTTCCAATTTTTGTGCTGCTTGTCTCCCGGCTCTAGTACCTCCTCATGACTGACCTTCTCCTTGGCTTCATAACCCAAGACGACTTTGTTAGTGATGAGGGAGAAGCCAAAGACTCGAAGTCCACAGTGCCTTGCCGCTGTAACTCCTGGTACTGTGTTCATATGCCGACAGCATCCGCCCCCGGCTCCTGCAGCAGCCGACACTCGGCCAGTCTCAAAGGACGGGCCTGCCAGCGTCACACAGGTGCCGTCCTTCCGCTCTCTCTGCTCCCCCATCTGCGTCCAGGCCCCGTCAGCCTTCTGCTCCATATCCCGGTCATAGGCATCGGACGCGGCAGGGAAACCAAGTCCAGCCTTTCGTCATTGGGCCCTGTGAGAGGGTTCACACCACGGAAGCCAGGTAAGTTGATGTGATCACGGACCAGCATGGTATCTCCGACCTCAAACTCAGGGTTGAGTCCTCCAGCGGCACTGGTGACCACTAGGGCATCCGCGCCCGTAAGGAAGAACGCCCTCACTGGGGATGTCACCCTCTAGATCGAGTGGCCTGCATACATGTGGAACCGGCATCATCACACAGGCCCTGCCGTTCAGGAACCCAGGCACCAGTCGACCAGCATGACCAGGCGCTGCGCGTCGGGGAAAGTTTGGAATCTCGCTGTAGTCAAAGCTCTGGGTGTCACTTATCGGCCAGATTTCCTAACCCAGAGCCACAGATGACTGCACTTGAGGTCGGTGCTTGGTGCGGCGCAGAAGCCGTTCGCTCGTGTTCCGCACAGTTCCTCGCGGCTGGCTTCTCTCCCAGCCCGGAGTCCCCAGCCGATGGCAGCCGAACACGCAAGCCAGCCCCCCTCTGCATGGGGACACGGCCCGATTCAAGAACCGACATCTTTGTAACACTGAGCGTTCCAGCGCATGAACGAGTACAGCCTTGACCAAGAACGGTCACGTCGGTCTTGAAGAAAAAGAAACAGGACTTAACTCCACCAGGTGAAAAGGTATTTTAACGCTATGGTAATTAACCGGTTTGGCACTGGTGTAAGCAAAGACAGTAGACCAATGGAACACAAGGAAGCGCCGCGTCTTCTAGACACCACCCTCCCCGCGACAGTCTTCCTAGAGCTCCGCTGTGATCCAGACACCTGGTCTAAAGGCTGCCAACGGGCTCTCAGTCCTGCAGTAAGAAACCCCAGAGGGCTAGCTTGACCTCCAGGAATCTTCGGACGTTTCCTGAACATTTTAAAAAGTAAACTGCGAGAAAGCACTAAAGAAATTTTAGGTATTTTGCCCTGTGGAAAAAGAAGTGCTTGATTTGTCTTGAAAACTGTGGAAGACTATCTTGTGGGCAGGGGCTGAAACCTGCTCTGTAATCACAGGGAACCCAGCTGCACCCGTGTGTAGAAGCTACAGAAACACACCTCTGTTCACCGATGGTTCAAAATCTTCAACCTGTATCTTGTTCCACTTTTTAAAACTCAGTGATGTGGGCATTCTCTACTTCCGTTGTGAAGGTAAAGTGAAAACAATCTCATTGTATTGATGTTCAGAGTGACTTTTTTCTGATTTTGCATTAAGGTAATTAGGTTAAAAAAGTGTGTTACCTGGTGAGTTTCTAAGTAAACTGTAACTAAATCAGTAACTCCAGTTTTGGTAACTCTTCAGAATTAGTTACAGAAACCTTAGGGTTTTAAGTACTAATATGTTTTATTATTCAACTATGCATCTCATCTTTGAACCCCTTCTACAGTATTCCTGCCAAATTTACTACCTTAGGGCAGAGTTTATTCCAGTTTAGGACCCCTTTTAAAAGTACAGACTTTCCCCACAGGTAAAATATCTGAACTTTCTTCAGTGTTTCCCCCGCAAAGCTCATTTTATTATTTATTTAATTTTTATTTAAATTCCAGTTAGTTAACACTCAGTGAACTCTTAGTTTTGGGAGAATTCAGTGATCCATCACTTAGATACAACACCAGTGCTCATCACAACAGGTGCCCTCCTTAATGCCCATCCCTTACCCCCTCCCTCCATCAACCCTCAGTCTGTTCTCTATCGCACAACACTCATTTTAGATGTTCAGGAAACATCCGAAAATTCCTGGAGGTCAAGCTAGTCCTCTGGGGTTTCTCACTGCAGGACTGAGAGTCCGTTGGCAGCCTTTAGACCAGGTGTCTGGATCACAGCGGAGTTCTAGGAAGACAGTAGTCGTGGGGAAGATGGACAGGGGAGGGTGGTGTCTAGAAGGCTCGTATTTGGGCTCCATACAGAGGCCTTTAAAGTTTCACAACAGAGTGTCGGGCCTGCTACCCCCTCCAGTTAACTGGTGTCTGAAGATGTAAGCTCTCCAGTCAACAACACAACACATCCACACTTAAGGATGGTCCAGAATTTAAACTGGAACTGCCATCTTGCTGCATTCTCAAGCTGGGATGACTCTGAGTCTAAAGTCCGAAAGCACACCATAGTCTGTGGGTGAAACAGACGTTCTGAACATGTACATATATTTTCTAAAAGCTTACACATGCTGTTGTGAAATATAAAACCTCAGATTTTCTAGGACAGCATGACAATATTTTGTCGAGCATTAAAGTACAACTATTGCTGTGTGTGCATGGGTGGGAGAGAGCATGTTGCTGAAATTTGTTGACCACCAAACAAGGGGTTCTCATCCTTAAAAATAACTGGAAAACCACTGCCAATTCTCCAGACGTATCCTGAACTCTGTCCTTATGTCATTTTTTTTCCTCACCGGAAAGCCACATATCCATAATTTCGTCCTCCACAGAGGCAATTCCATTGAGTTATGTCTTCAACGTTTTCATCTTGGCTTTCACAAACAGTGTGAGAAACGGCCACATAAAGAATACAAAGTTTCCTGTAGAAACTGAACCTAAGGAACAATGTTTCAGTCCACTCTTGTTTAAAAATAAGAGACCTGTAATCCCCTCTGGAATTTTACTAGAAAATCGCATCTCTTGAACACCTTGTTTTTCTGTATTAGATAATGGATAACCATTTCCCAAAAGGTTTTTTTTTTCTGAAACAAGAGCCCATGAAGAGGCTTCAAACAGGATTGTGTTGGCAATTATTTTGGAAAGCAATGCTTTATTGCTCCTTTAAGATTTAGATTAGCATATTATACAGTCTGTAAGGGAATTTAAAAAAACCCACCTAGCTAACATTTCCTAAAGTCATTATTTTAAAAGCCTTAACTTGTAAAACACCTTTGAGAATGTTGGATAATCCATTGCTCATCTCTCTTTTTTTTTTTTTTTACCAACCAAGGAACTTAGAACTAAATTTAATTCTCAATTATGGTCATTATGTTAATTAGGTTGACACATTTGCATCTTCTTCTAGGATTAAAAATTTTTTTTTTTTTTTAGAGTTGGGGGGGAGGGAGAGGAGGGAGAGAGAGAATCTCCAGCAGACTCTCCACTAAGCGGGGAGCTCAATCTCAGGATCCTGAGATCATGCTCTGAGCTGAAATCAAGAGTCTGACACTTAACCAACTGAGCCACCCAGGCGCCCCTAGGATTTTCAATCTCTAGTTAGCAGCTTTGTTGACTGTGGGTATTTATTTTAATTCTATCTATAAAAAGTACTTGTAACATCTGAAAGAGAAAGGGTATATGTTAAGAGATACTGAAAGACTTGAAAAGATAGAGGCAAATTTCTAATACATTTGAAAGCAGCATCTCATACCTCATACAAATAAATATATCAAGTATTTAAGAAATCAACACAATGATGTTTTCATGTGTTTGTAACAAAGAGAGATGGGCTTCATGCTCTTCCTGAATGTAAACTGTTACTGGAGCAGCATGTAGCTGAATCCCACTTATCTCTAATTTCCGAATCTGCCCCTGACCTGCCTTTTTTTTTTTTTTTTTTTTAAGATTTTATTTATTTATTTGACAGAGAGAGACACAGCGAGAGAGGGAACACAAGCAGGGGTGGGTGGGAGAGGGAGAAGCAGGCTTCCCACGGAGCAGGGAGCCCGATGCGGGGCTCGATCCCAGGACCCCGGGATCATGACCTGAGCCGAGGGCAGACGCTTAACGACTGAGCCACCCGGGCGCCCCCTGCCTTCCTTTTTCATCCCCATCTCAGAAATCCCGATCCCACATGGAAAAGTTCCATTCAGTCTTTAAGTTAAAACAAAACAAAAACCTTGCTAAACAGGATCAGTATTTTATCAACCAAAACATGCTCGGTGCTGAACTGAGTTGTAGCCTCCCATCTAAGGGATGTGTTGCAGGCTATGGGAAAGGTGCAGGCCCGAGCCTCTGGGGGCATTTCTGCAGAACTTACTAGCTAAGTGATCCTCAGCAGGTTTCATCTTTTTATGCCTTAATGTCCTCATCCTGTAGGGACGTTTTATGGATTAAATGAATTAAAACAACGAAGTCGTTAGAAGAGTGGCCGGCATGCGGCAGGCACTAGAAGTATTTGATATTATTATTCCTGAGTGGAAGTGAACGTGCTCGCTACAACACTGCAGTGGAAGGTCAGGCTCTGGGGCGCTCGGTGCGGGGGGCCAGCAAGCCGGGAAGAACCAGGCTCCAGAGCAGAAGGAGAAACGGGAAAGTGCAAACACAGAAGGGCCTCCCCAGGGGTGGCCGGTCAGACACCGACTACTGGGAAGGTCGGACGGGTCCTGGGGAGAGGGCCTTCCCGCTCTCATCAAGTGTGTGGGCTCCCCCTCCGCTGTGCCTTCTTTTCTTATGTCCTGTGAGGTTTGCGCTCACTCTGAAAGCTTTTCCACACTGCTCACACTCATAGGGCTTCTCCCCCGTGTGAACCCGCTGGTGCCCGACGAGAGCCGAGCGCTGGCGGAAACACGTGCCGCACTCGCTGCAGGGGTAGGGCTTCTCCCCGCTGTGGATCCGTCTGTGCTGCGTCAGGACGGAGCTGTGGTGAAAGGCCTTCCCGCACGCCGCGCACGCGTACGGTTTCTCCCCGGTGTGGATTCTCTGGTGGTTGGTCAGGTTGGACTTCCCGCGGAAGGCTCTCCCACACTGGGAGCAGGCGAACGGCTTCTCTCCGGTGTGCACCCGCTGGTGGACGGTGAGGCAGTGCCGGTCCTGGAAGGTCTTCCCGCAGTGCGCGCACGGGAATGGCTTCTCCCCGCTGTGCGCGCGTTCATGAGCCCGGCGCCTGCAGTTGTGCCGGAAGGCGCGCCCGCACTCCCTACACGGGTAGGGCTTCTCCGGAGCGTGGGTCCTCCTGTGCCGGGTGAGCTCCGCCTGGCTGCCGAAGGCTTGGCCACACTGAGGGCAGCCGCCGCCTCGCTCCCGCGTGTGCGTCCTCATGTGCTTGCTGAGGTCCGAGCTCCGGCTGAAGGCCCTCCCGCACGCGCCGCACGCGTACGGCCGCTCCCCGGTGTGGATTCTCGCGTGTTTGCTGAGGTCCGAACTCCCGCTGAAGGCCCTCCCGCACTCCGCGCACGCGTAGGGCCGCTCCCCGGTGTGCGTCCGGCTGTGGAGGGTGAGGCAGTGCTTGAACTGGAAGGCCTTCCCGCAGACAGCACACTCGTGGGGCTTCTCCCCGCTGTGGACCAGCCGGTGCAGACGGAGGCGGCTCCTGCTCTCGAAGGTCTTTCCGCACGCGCTGCACCCGTGAGGCTTCTCCCCACTGTGCGCTTTCCTGTGGCGGCAGAGTGCGGATGGGCTGCCGAAGGCCTTCCCACACGGGGCGCAGCGGAAGGGCTTCTCCCCTGTGTGGGTGATCTGGTGCACCGAAAGCTGGCTTCTGGTCTTGAACGCTTTCCCGCACTCGTGGCACGCATGGGGCTGCTTGCCAGAATGGACGCGCTCGTGGAGAAGTAGGTCCGCGTGCCAACTGAAGCTCTTGCCACATTCGGCACACGGGTGGGGTTTCCGTTCTGTAAGGACTCCATTATACGGAATACGCTCCGAGTCTGGATTGAAGTTTTTTCTGAGGACCTTTCGGGCCTTTCCTTCATTGCAGGTCACCTGCTCCCCGCCCAGGGTCTCCATCCCGGGCGTGTCCTGTGGATTCTCTACCTTGACATCCTCGACATGAGCTCCTCCAACCTCAGGGTCCTGGGACAGGGCTTTCAGGAGACTTTTGACTTGGACCCAGCAGACTTGCCCGCTCTCAAACACCTCCTGTTCTGAACTTGCCTTCTCAGTCCCCAGCCAGGTCCTGTCCACTGATACTTAAGGAAATAAATGTCACATGTTCAGAGGTCGGGAAACATGGGAGATGGGAGAGGTGAACGGGTGAAGCCCTATGAAGAGTACGTGACTTTCCCAGGCTGGAAGAGTGCTAGGTTATGGCCAAAGGCTGCAACAGGTTGGTATAATGAGAAGTACCAAGACAGCTCAGACTCTGCAAACTTTACAAAAATCCTTAGAAACCTACTTGTTCTCGAGAATCTCACGGTACGCCTAGTCACCTCGGTCAGGAAACTGAGTCACATCCAACCCTCTCCATCCTTCAGATTTGCTCAGCTGACATTTTACAAATTCCACCTGCGACATGGACTGCCGTCTAACGCCCAGGGACCCGTCTGCTCTGCAGTGTGGCTCTGCCCACCTGGGTGCAGGGCACATCCGGTCTGGGCCCCCCTCACCCAGACCAGGCCAGGTTCTCTCTCCTTGGACTCTGACCCAGGCTCTGACAACAGCCAGTGCTGGGGGGATGGTGCACCGCCCAGGGGAGGGAGCGTCCTGCCATCGGCAGCAAGCAGAGCGGGGCAGTCAGCCAGGAAGGAGGGAAGCAGACCTGCAGAGGGGACGGTGGGGCGACGGGCCTGATGTCCCCCTGCTCTTGGCTTCCATGACACCCCTGAATAATAAATTCTCACTGTTTTGCCCAAGTTAGTTTGAGTTAATGTCTACTGCTGGCAACCAGTTCTAGTAAGTCTTCTCTGTATCTCAGCTCACCCCCTCCTCTCTATTCTCCTGCCAGAGCATTCTTGCTCATTAACTGCCACCCCACCCCCTACTGTCCTTTAATCTGCCTCCCCTCGAATCTGTGCTCTACTCTGCTTCCAGATTTTTCTTTCTAAAAATCCAATCTAATCATGCCACTCTTCAGCTTAAAATGTCTCAGTGGCACTGCGTAGTTAAGCAGACAGAAAGGAGGTAGAGTGTGCAGGTCAGAGCCCCAGCTCTGGAGTGGGGCCATCCAGGCTGAAATCCTCGCTCTGACCCCTACTGACTGTGCAACCTGCGAGGTTGGCTGCATCTCCCTGGGCCTCAGTTGCTCATCTGTAAGATGGGATCATTTTACGTACACGAAGGTGTGTAAAGCACTTGCCACATGGACGTGAATGCTTCATCAGTGTCTCACTACTACTGTCAGAATAAAGTTCAAAGTCTGCAGTTTGTCAAAACCCCTCTGAATCGTGACCTTGCTCCTTGTGCTCCCCACACCGGCCGCCTGGAGCCCACTGCTCTGGCCACGCTGCGCACACTTCATGCTTTTCCTCCTCAGCACTTCCCCACGTTCTCAGAATGCCTCTTCCCCCCTTCCACTAAACCATCTGACTTATGCTTAGTTCATGGTCATTCCTTCCACAGCCACCTGGTCCCCAAGTCAGATTCAGACGCTTCTCTTCCGTGTCTATACATCCCAGGTACATATCTGTGACTCTTGCTATTCCGTGTCATCACTCACTACCTGCCTTCCCTGCTAGGCAATAATATTTGACACCGTCTCTAGTACCTTGTCGAGTGCCTGGTATACAGTAGTTGCTCAATTAATGTTTGTTGGGGGAGGGCAGGAGGGAGGAGGAAGGAAGAGCAGGTATTGTGACAGGGCAGTTGGGTTGGCCTACGGATAAGGGACACTTTTTTGAAGGACGAGTGGAGAAAACAGTTTGAATGAAGAGCTGGTACTGTTCACGACTGACCAGGTACGCAGGTCAGGGAGTGTGAGAAAGAGGTAGACCCAGGTACAGAGACAGGGAGGGCTCACTGGAGACGGGCTGTGGGGAGAGGTGCGTTTGCCTTCAGGTGTGCTGCTCTCCAGGGGACGATGGGATATCCAGTAAGCCGGGAGTTAGAAACAAGAGTGCTGCCCAGGAAAGGGGAGAAGTGAGCCGTGTCCATGCAGCCAGCCCCTGCCGCCGAACTGAAGCCATGAGGGAAAACAGAGAAAGGCCAGGGTCAGAGGCCCGAGGCTCAGTGTGGGGAAGGTCCTGAATGAAAACTAGGGGCAGAAAAGCAGGGTTCTCTGAGCGCTGGAGTAACTGATACACAGAAGGGAGGTGAACTCACTGAGCTTTCTCTGAGGACCAAATTGCAAAGGGCCTATTAGATAGGGTGCAAAGAAGCAATCAGATCATGACAGAATATTTGCCCAAACAGTTTGCTGCTGTTTGTTTTCTCTTTGTTAGGGTGCCCGGGCGGGTGAGGATGGCTGACCCGGCACTAAGAACATTCTACAAACACCTGCCCCAGGGCACCCAGCAGGAGGCCGGAGCTCCTCCATCACTCACCTGGGAAGGAGCAGCTCAGGAACCCCCCGTCCTGCAGATCCTGAACGCAGGGCTCGGCCCCTTGCTCCAGATGGGAGATCAGAGGAGGCTTAGGGACCGCAAAGCCTGGTTGTGGAGAAGGAATATGAGTGTGCAGAGCAACATGGCCAGGGTCCTAATACCCAGCCTTGACCCCTCTGCCCACGTAGGGCAACAAGAAACAAATGGCCACTGGGGTAGAGAGAGGGTTTGTTCAGGGGTCTGGTCACATGGAAACGTGTACGGATATTCGCAGAAGAGTCATACTCAAAAGGCAGAGGAAGAGACCCTGGGGGACAGTCCCTGCTCTTGCAATGATCCTGCCATAAAACAGACGCAAGAATATGAGGCCTCACATACATCAGTAAACACCACAACTGAAAGGAAGAGCAAACAGTGCTGAGCCAAGTGCAGGGATGTCCTTACCGACCGAGATCACGTTCCAGTAGTTCTCCAACATGACGTCTGCATAGAGGTGCCGCTGAGCGCGGGTCAGACACTGCCACTCTCCGCTACTGAAGCGCACGGCCACGTCCTCAAACGTCACTGAGTCCTGAAACGGTGCATTCCCGCTGTCCTGGAGAAAACCCCACAGTGCCCTCAGGACAGAGGCGGGAGGACTTTCGGGAGGTTTATAGAAACGAGAGGTGGTTATTGTGTTGTGTGTATTTGGGTTGAGGTGAAAGGAAGTGAACACCCATGGCAGAGGGAACAAGGAATGAATGGCGTGTCATCCAGTGGAATGTTCCTCGAGAGGGAGCACCTGCATTTGGGGGGTGAGTCAGGGAATGAGTGGAAGGAGGCGATGCTGTATTTCCAGGAAGGATGGAGGGGCCACAGCTTACCTGGGCCCAGCTCATCAGTGTACTCTTTGCTCCTGGATGGTCTCCTTGGCTTCCCTCTCTGCGAAAGGCAGGATGCTGAGGGGCTGGCAGGGCTGAGAGAAACGAGGCGGGTCAATTTGGCACAGCTTCCGCTTTCCTCCTCTCTTCCCCAGTGTAGAAGCTCCTCAAGCTCCGCCTTCCCCGTTATTTCTCCAGCCTCGGGGTCGGCACAAAGTCACACAGATGGCCAGTGCTCTCCCCCTCACCTTCTACGTGTTTTTTCCTCTGGTCTCTCTTCATCCTAGAATGACCTCACCCCTCCCCTCCCCAAGCCCACATCACTGACTCCTCGCTTGTGGGATAACCTCTCCTCCAGTATTTGAATGTTGAAGCCACTTCTTCCAGAAAGACTTGGGGTGGGGTGAGGTGGGGGAAACAGAAAGGAGGAAAGTGTGGAACAGAAATATCCAGGGACAGGCCCAAAGCTTGCTCCTTTCGGTAACTTAATGGCTGCTCTACCTCCAGTTAATTTCTTAGAAAATTTTCTTTCCTGTTCTTCTTTGAGAAACACCACCTTCCCCCTGCGATTCTGAGTCTCTCCTATTAATTCCCGAGCACTAAACCACCCTCCCCACACCAGTGCAGTACACTGCTAGTTAACGCGGCCCTGATTCCTTCCTAGTGGGCCAGCCCAACCTTCCTCCAGCTGCAGTGTTTGCGGCAACTAACCCTTCTAGAAAGTTCATCAACACATCTCAAATCAGAGTCTGAACAATTTCTTTCAGAAGATACCGGTGGGGTTAGTCACCAGTTGGTAAGACCCAAGGATTACCCTGTGGCCTTAGGTCCCCCAAATTTCATTCCAATTTTACCAAAACTTCAATTTAGGAGCAGACTGGTTTCTTCCCAGAAAAACTCCCCATGATTCTTCTTCGGTTTAGGCTACTCTTGGGCTTTTGACCAAGACCCGGGCTGTGTTTTAGTCCCTGTGGGCCCCACTCTGTCACTCTGCATCTCCCTCTACAAGCCCACGTGCTCTGTAATTCCTTGTCGCACACAGTCCCACACCCGCCTGGCCTGCACACAGCTCCCAGCAGATGATCGGTCTGCTCTGCTCCTTGTGACGTCAAAAACATAAACCTCCCAACTGTTTTTTTTCTTTTTTCCAATCCACACTTTATCATGAACATTTTCAAATACAGAGAAAAGCTGAAAGAACTGTTTAGTAAACATCCACATATTCACTTCATTGCGTATCTGTCCACCTAACTAGGCCTCTATTAATTCACTTTAATCGAAGATATCAGCATACTGTACCCCAAAACACTTTATGGTACACATCATGAGCTACAGTTCAGGATTTGTTTACGTTCTTGTTGAGGTAAAATTTACTACAGTAAAATAAACAAGTCTTAAGTGTACTATTGGGTGAGTTTTGACAAAGCATACCCCTATTTAACCCAAACTCCCCTCCAGATATATCCCAGTTGGATTTTTACTATACCCTCTTCACAGACTGGGAAAGTTTCATTAACTCACAGTGGTTCTTCTTCTTTTTTTTTTAAAGTGCTCATCACATTAAGAATTTTTTTGAATTGTGGAAAAAATACGTAACAAAATTTACCATCTTTACCATTTTTAAGTGTACAGTTCAGCAGTGTTAAAAATACTCACAAAGTTGTGTAATCTCCAGAACTTTTTCATCCTGCAAAACTGAAACTCTAATCCCATTACACAACTTGCTATTTCTCCCTCCTCAATCCCTGGTCACCACAGTGATTCTTAGGCTTTAGTTTTTAGCTTCAGATTTGGAAAGGTCAGTTTCTGCCCTCAAGTTAAACATGAAGTTGGGAGACAGGCTATGTACACAAACGGCACGAAACTACCTTTGCCAACTCAGGCTGCCATAACAAAATACCACAGACTGGGTGGCTTACACACTGGAAAGCTACTTCTCACGGTTCTGGAGGCTGGAAGTCGGAGATCCAGGTTCTGGCATGAGCCCTGCCCGGCTTGCCATCCTCTGTCCTCACGTGGGGGATGCAGACAGAGTTCTGGTCTCTTCCTCTAATAAGGACACTAATCTCTTCATGTGGCTCCACCCTTTCTCTAAACCAAATTACTTCCCAAAGGCCCCACCTCTAAATATCATCACAATGGGGGTTAGGGCTTCAACATGTGAATTTTGAGGGGACGCAAACATTCAGCCAGTAACTAAACTATTTGTTAAAGCAGTGTACAGATATTATCTAGGATGAGGTTCATTCTTTTATGTTATATGTTAGATAACTATGAACTTTATGGTCCTGAAAATCACCAATGGGAAGAGAATTTAAGGTCTTATGAAAAAAAGAGGACTGGGAGATGCAGGTCAGATGTGAACCATAAGAGTGTGTATAATTTTGTATTTAAAAAAATGAAATTAGACACCCAAGTTAAGCAGTGTCGATTATCTTCTACCTCAAATATGTTCTATATTATTAATTTTCACTTATGATTCCTTATACAGTGGAAATTTCAGGATTTCTCCTCTGGAAGTTCCAATAATATACTCTTTTCTTCTTTGTAGATGATATGTACTAAAAGCCTACTTTTGGGGTGCCCAGGTGCCTCGTCCTCTGTCCAAAAGTCTGCCTTTCAGGGTCTGACTTTGGAACTATAGAACTGCTGAATGCCATGTCCTGGGTTTCACCTCCATCAGCCACTTCCCCACAGTCTTGTCCACTTTGCTCTTTACACACGTCACCACTCAGCACTTCTAAAGCCCAGCCTCACATTTCCCCATCTACCTTTATTTTTCCCAAAGCTTCATGACAAAACCTTTGCTCCTTCTTTGCCGCTGTTTTATCTTCTGTTTCTCAGGGACTCATTTTATACTTTTAAAATCTCAGGGTTCCAGGGCGCCTGGGTGGCTCAGTCGGTGAAGCGACTGCCTTCGGCTCAGGTCATGATCCTGGAGTCCCAGGATCGAGTCCCGCATCGGGCTCCCTGCTCAGCAGGGAGTCTGCCTCTCCCTCTGACCTTCTTCCCTCTCATGCTCTCTTTCTACCATTCTCTCTCTCTCTCTCAATAAATAAATAAAAATCTTAAAAAAAAAAAAATCTCAGGGTTCCAGAAAGGTCTACAGAAGTGAAATTACATACACTCAACATGGACGTGTTGGCAAAACTGGTGGGGTAGGAGTTACTGAATGATACCACAGGTTTTATGTACACACATATAAGTTATTTATCGTATGTGTCAAGTTGTACATATAATAAGTGATGGAATGCAATTTCCTTGATAAGTTGCTTTGTAGAATTTTTTCTTATGAGTCTGAATATTTTTTCCAAATTTGGTGTAAGATGAGGGCAGAAACTGAATAATTTAGTTCCTCTCAATACTGATCCAAGCCTAGAATAGACTTCCAATAAATGCTCAATAAGGAGGGGATTTCCAAGCCCCAGGAAGCATCTCCTCCCTGCCTCCCTCCACCCTTGTTGGCACAATACCCTGTGTACCTCACCTCTTTCCTGCAGGAGCTCAGCATCAGGGGTCCCAGGCAGCTGGCGTGGTGGGCCTGGACTCTCATGTGACAGCACTACCTATTACGAGGCACAGAAAAACTCAGGGAGGTTATGGACAGGAGGAAAACAAGCTGTAACAACTGTAAACTATAAAGCTCTGTCTGTGGGAATCGACTCCCAGACATACCAGGAGGGGAGGGAAATTCAGGGACTCAGTCCCTGATAAACCTTATGAAAAACAGAAAAGTCTTCCTCTCTGTCACTGGAAAGTTTTCATGGTCACCAAGCCATCCAGGAAAAATAATATTTTGAAGTGGGAAACTTCCACCATGGCCCCCACTGCTTTCCTTTTCTGTACTCGCTTCCTCCTCCTCCTTGAGACACGTTGCAGACCCTCCTTTCCTTACCTGTCGCATCTTTTTGCCCAGCTTTCTTTCCAGTCTTCCACCGCGGTCCAGATTCTTCCCTGCTGCTTGCGTCAAACTCCCAGAGTCAGTTCTGGCTCTGCTCGGACAACAAGTTTGGGAGTGGCCGGGGGATGCCAGCCAGAGGGCCCCCGATGCCCCACAGGGCAGCTGCTGTTCGGCCCGATGCGTCACACAATGCCCTGGCCTTGGGGTTCATCAGCAGGATCGAGCCAGCTGTGGTCTCACACCTCGTTTTCCCGAATAGTCCATGAAAAGGGAAGAGGGCAGGGAACACAGCAAAAAGAAGCCATCACTGGGGATTATCTGCCGGAAGACACGGAAATGTTCCCTGTCTGGAACAGGACCTCCACAGCGGCGCTCCTGGTCCAAGCCGCCAGCCCCCGCCCGGCCCCCCGCTCTTACAACTGGTCTCCCTGCGTCTGTCCTTCCCCTGCACCTCCTGTCAGTACAACGGCCGGCGCGGTGTGCTTGAAACCCAAACTGGGCGATTTCGTCTCTGCTTAAAGCCTCCCAGTCTCCAGCTTACTCAGAACGGGGCTGCGCCCTCCCTCCGGCCGTCTCTCCCACGCGCTCCGAGGAAAGCCGCGGCACCCAGTCTGCACACGGGCCGCGCTCGCTCACCTTCTCCGCCACCGCGGGCTTCTGCACCGGCTGTCCCTCCGCCTCCAGCAATTCTCAAGGCCAGTGATGAGGCTGCCAAGGGCGCTCGTCGGTCACCTCCCCGGGATCCACGCGAGGCGCCCTCTGCTGAGACCGCCGGCTACCCTCTCCCTCCCCGACGCCTGGCCGGGCTTTACCTTCCTCTGTTCCTTCCGACGGCACTCGCCCGCCTCCCGACACGGGGAGTCCCGCCAGGGCGTCCGTTCTGTGCACCGGGCGGGCTCCCGAGGGCAGGGAGCTCTGGCCGCCGCGTTCGCAGCCGTACTGGCCACGCCTAAACAGCGCCCGCCGCAGCGGCTCAGGGAACGGATCCGGGCACGGGCGCCGCGGCGGACGGCGGACGCGGGATAAAGGAAGGCAGCAAGAGGAGCGGGAGGGAGCCGGACTCGGCGGGAAAGCCCCGCCTAGGGCCGACCCGGCTCCAGGGCCCGCCCCTCCCGCTGCGACCCCGGAGGAGCCGGCTGGTAGCTCGGGAGGCCCGCCGCGCGCGGGCTGGAGGCGCAGGCCTTCCCGCGGGTCTCGCCGCAGGCGACCGGAGACCGGGGGAAGCTGTCCCCTCTCCCTTCCTAGTCCTCCCCACCCACTTCCGGAGACTTTCTAGGAAACGCGGCCACTCGCTGGTCGGGACTTCGCCGGAAATGCCCCCGGGCCCTCTCGCGCGGGCGTCCGGGAGTTCGCGCGAGTTCCTGAGGCCGCGAGGGGCGCGGGGGTCGCCGCGTGAGTGCGTCGGCATGGCGGCCGGTGGTGGTCCGGCCTCGGCCTCCCCGCTGGAGCGCACGGGACTTTTGTGACACAAATAGGTGAAAATGTCACCTTTTAAATGTTAGCCAAAAACACAAGGTAAATGATGGGCTGCTCTTTTTTTAAGACATGAAAACAATCGTTATGAAAAATTGAAGCCTACACAAAAGTTGGGAGAAGACGAGTGAGCCCGCGTACGCCCACCGCTGCCGCACTGGTTTCGTCTGGTCCCGCCAACCCTGTGTTTCTTGCTGAAACATTTGAAAGCAAAACCCAAAGATGTTATTTCAATATTATGTTTTTAAAAAATAAGGACATTTTCTAGCAGGACCACAGTGCCGTCGTCCCACCTAAAAAATTTAAATAATTCCTGGTTACCATCTAGTATTGAGGGCGTACTAAACTTGCCCAACTATATAAAACACGACTGGCGATTGGCAAGGAGCTTCAATTTATACGTTTATAAAACATAAAACATGCTTTTCTGAATCAAGATCCAAAGTCTACATGCTTTTTTTGGGTTATTTCTTTAAATTTTCGTTTAATTTAGACCTAGAATAGTTCCTCCTTCCATCTCTCACTCATCCTCCTTCCCCCAATTAAACAAATTGGGTTATTTGCCCTGAATTTTTCGCATGCTGGGTTTGTCCATTTGCATCTTCATTTAATTTATTTCTCTAGCCTTGTAGTTCCTGTTAACTAGATGTTAGCTCCAAAAGTTTGATTCGTGTTTGATTTACCTTTATGTGTGAGAATTATTCGTAGGTGGTGCTGTGTACTTCTTGTTTTGTATCAGGAGGCATGTAAGGTCTGAGGAGTCCACTCTTTGAGATGCTAAGGTTGATCTATGAGTACAACCCTTGACAGCTGGATCTTTCCAGGTAAGTTCCCCATCAACCTTTCATTTGGTGGTTTCACCTACTGATCTTTGCCTAAGTCAACCATTTCATTAGGGTTTGCAAAACTGTGATTTTTCTAATTCAATAATTTTTGTCATATTGAACAGGAATTTCTTTTAAAGGATTTTCTCTCAGCAACACAAATTTAGGCCTATTTGGTTCTCCGAAATGTAGTTCATACAGGAAAGACAATAAATGTTTACTTTTCAATTTAATTGCCAGTGTTCAGAGTGAATAGTTGTTTGCCCTAGGTGCCATGACCAACGATGTGTTAGCTGTCCTTTGAAATGGCCATCAATGAGCCCTGCCTTCCAGGATTCGCTCCATGTGCAGCTCCCTTTCACATTGTACCAGAGCTGGTGTGTGTAACCAGTTGAACATGGCAGAAGTGATGTTATGATACTTCTAATGTTAAGTTATAAAAGAGACTGTGCCTTCCAGCTTTGTCTCTCTTTCTCTCCCTCCTCTCAGATCACTCACTCTGAGGGAGGTCAGCTGTCACATTGTGAGGAGTGGCCCATGTGGTGAGGAATTGAAGCCCTCTGCCAATAGCCATGTGAGTGAGTTTAGAAGTGCATCCTCCAGCCCCCAGTCAAGCCTTCAGATGACTATAGCACAGCTCAAAGGCCCAAAACCAACAGCTAAGCTGCTCTCAGATTCCTGATCTGCAGAAACTGCAAGGTAATAAATGTTTGATGTTTGATTCTAAATTTTGAGGGAACTTTTTGTGCAACAATTGATAAATAACATTTTTGGTTTGGGTTCTCCTTTTGAACTTCATTACAAGCTCATGGATTTTTATTTTCATTTATTTACTTATTTTTTAAAAAGATTTATCTATTTGGGAGAGAGAGGGAGAGACAGAGAGTGGGAGAGAGAGAGAGAGCATGAGGAGATGCAAGGGGCAGAGGGAGAGGAAGAGAGAGAATCCTCAAGCAGACTCCCTGCTGAGCACAAAGCTGATGCAGGGCTTGATCCCAGGACCCTGAGATCATGATCTGAGCCGAAATCAAGAGTCAGCCACTAGACCGACTGAACCAACCAGGTGCCCCTACAAACTCATGGATTTTTAAAAAAACATTCAAGGAGTCTTAATCAATTACAGTCATTATTTATGATGTTCAAATAATTCCATCTTTGGCAGGTGGGAGTGCCTCTATTTTGTCTCCTGTGTCCTTTTCATCTGAGAGTCTTTTTTTTTCCTTTACATTTTTTTATTGTTACGTTAATCACCATACATTACATCATTAGTTTTGGATGTAGTGTTCCATGATTCATTGTTTGTGCATAACACCCAGTGCTCCACGCAGAATGTGCCCTCTTTAATACCCATCACCAGGCTAACCCATCCCCCCACCCCCTCCCCTCTAGAACCCTCAGTTTGTTTTTCAGAGTCCATCGTCTCATGGTTCATCTCCCTCTCCGATTTCCCCCCCTTCATTCTTCCCTTCCTGCTATCTTCTTTTTTTTAAAAATTTAATTTAATTTTATTATGTTATGTTAGTCACCATACAGTACATCATTAGTTTTTTATATCAAGAGAGCTCTTTCTTTCTTTCTCTTTCTTTCTTCTTTCTCTTTTAAACTTTATTTCATTTTATTATGTTAGTCACCATATAATACATCATTAGTTTTTGATGTAGTGATCCATGATTCATTGTTTTCTTTGTATAAAACCCAGTGCTCTGTGCAGTACGTGCCTCCTTAATAGCCATCACTGGGCTAACCCATCCCCCCTCCCCACTAAAACCCTCAGTTTGTTTCTCAGAGTCCATAGTCTCTCATGGTTCATCTCCCCCCTCCGACTCCCCCCCTTCATTTTTCGCTTCCTTCTGATGTCCTCCCGGCTATTCCTTATGTTCCACAAATAAGTGAAACCAAATGATAATTGACTTTCTCTGCTTGACTTATTTCACTTAGCATGGTCTCCAGTCCCATCCATGTTAATGTAAAAGTTGGGTATTCATCCTTTCTGATGGCTGAGTAATATTCCATTGTATATAGGGACCACATCTTCTTTATCCCTTCGTCTGTTGAAGGGCATCTCGGTTCTTTCCACAGCTTGGCTATTGCGGACATTGCTGCTATGAACACTGGGTGCATATGGCCCTTCTTTTCACTACATCTGTGTCTTTGGGGTAAGTACCCAGGAGTGCAATTGCTGGGTCATAGGGTAGCTCTATTTTTAATTTTTTGAGGAACCTCCACACTGTTTTCCAAAGTGGCTGTCCCAACTTGCATTCCCACCAACAGTGTAAGAGGGTTCCCCTTTCTCCACAACCTCTCCAACATTTGTTGTTTCTTGCCTTGTCAACGTTTTCCATTCTAACTGGTATAAGGTGGTATCTCAATGTGGTTTTGATTTGAATTTCCCTGATGGCTAATGATGGTGAACATTTTTTCATGTGTCTGTTAGCCATTTGTATGTCTTCTTTGGAGAAATGTCTGTTCATGTCTTCTGCCCATTTCTTGACTGGATTCTTTGTGTTTTTGGGTTTTGAGTTTGATAAGTTATTTATAGATCTTGGAAAGCAGCCCTTTGTCTGTAGTGTTATTTGCAAATATCTTCTCCCATTCTGTGGGTTGCCTCTTAGTTTTGCTGACTGTTTCCTTTGCTGTGCAGAAGCTTTTTATCTTGATGAAGTCCCAAAAGTTCATTTTTGCTTTTGTTTCACTAGGCTTTGGAGATGTATCTTGAAAGAAGGTGCTGTGTCTGATGTCAAAGAGGTTACTGCCTATGTTCTCCTCCAGGACCTTGATGGATTCCTGTCTCACATTGAGGTCTTTCATCCATTTTGAGTTTATCTTTGTGTAGGGTGTTGGAGAATGGTTGAGTTTCTTTCTTCTGCATGTGGCTGTCCAATTTTCCCAGCACTATTTGTTGAAGAGACTGTCTTTTTTCCATTGCATATATTTTCCTGTTTTGTCAAAGATTATTTAACCATAGAGTTGAGGGTCCATATCTGGGCTCTCTATTCTGTTCCATTGGTCTACTATATGCGTGTTTTTGTGCCAGTACCATGCTGTTTTGGTGATCACAGCTTTGTAATAAAGCTTGAAATCAGGCAATGTGATGGCCCCAGCTTTGTTTTTCTTTTTCAGCATTTCCTTGGTGATTCGGGGTCTTTTCTGATTCCGTACAAATTTTATGATTGTTTGTTCCAGCACTTTGAAAAATGTCATTGGAATTTTGATCGGGATGGCATTGAAGGTAGAGATTGCTCTGGGTAGCATAGACATTTTAACAATGTTTATTCCTCTGATCCCTGAGCATGGAATGTTTTTCCCTCTTTTTGTGTCTTCTTCAATTGCTTTCATGAGTGTTCTGTAGTTCCTAGAATATAGATCCTTTACCTCTTTGGTTAGGTTTATTCCGAGGTATCTTATGGATTTTGGTGCTGTTGTAAATGGAATCGTTTCTCTAATTTCTCTTTCTACAGTTGCACTGTTAGTGTATAAGAGAGCAACTGGTTCTTGTGCATTGATTTTGCATCCTGCCACATTCCTGAGTTGCTGTATGAGTTCTAGTAATTTGGGGGTGGGGTCTTTTGGGTTTTCCACATCAAGTATCATGTCGTCTGGGAAGAGAGAGTTTGACGTCTTTGCCAGTCTGAATACCTTGTATTTCTTTTTGTTGTCTGACTGCTGTTGCTAGGACTTCTCGTACCGTGTTGAACTTTTAAGTTCTTCTTTCATTTCCTGGTTGACCCGTTCTTTCTTTAGTAGGGTGCTCTTTAACCTCCGTGTATTTGTGGTGCTTCCTAAGTCCCCCTTGTGATCTTGTTCAAGTGTCGGAGCGCGGTGCTCCGCAGGGGTGGCCCCAGTCCTTTTTATTCCTGGTTTGTGACCCGCGTGTGGTCTGGAGAACGTTCCCGGTGCGCTCGAGAAGGACGGGCAGTCTGTTGCTTTACGGTGGAACACTCCGGATATGTCTGTGAGGTCCGTCTGGTCCAGTGTGTCTTTCAAAGCCCTTGTTTCCTTGTGGATCTTCTGCTTAGATGACTTGTCCATTGCTGTGAGTGGGGTGTTGAAATCCCCTACTATTATTGTATTACTATCAATGTGTTTCTTTAATTTTGTTATTAATTGGTTTAGATAATTGGCTGCTCCCAGTTTAGGAGCATAAATATCTATAATTGTGAGATCTTCTTGTTGGATAGACCTTTTTATTATGATATAGTGTCCCTTTTCATCCCTTACTATGGTCTTTGCTTTAAAATCTAATTTGTTTGATATAAGGATTGTCCTCCAGCTTTCTTTTGTGTTCCACTGGCATGATAAATTGTTCTCCATCCCCTCCCTTTCAATCTGGAGGTGCCTTTAGGTCTAAAATGAGTCTCTTTTAGACAGCATATGGCTGAGTCTTGCTGCTTTTTTTTTTTTTTTTTAAAGATTTCATTTATTTATTTAACAGAGACAGACACAGCGAGAGAGGGAACACAAGCAGGGGCAGTGGCAGAGGGAGAAGCAGGCTCCCCGCCGAGCAGGGAGCCCAATGCGGGACTCCATCCCAGGACCCTGGGTTCATGACCCGAGCCAAAGGCAGACGCCCAACGACTGAGCCACTCAAGTGCCCCTGAGTCTTGCTTTTTTATCCAATGTGATACCCTGTGTCTTTTGATTTAGCCCATTTACATTCAGAGTAACTATTGAAAGATATGAATTTAGTGCCATTGTATTACCTCTAAAGTGTTACTGTATATTGTCTCTGTTCCTTTCTGGTCTATGTTACTTTGGGCTCTCTCTTCGCTTAGAGGATCCCCTTTAATATTTCTTGTAGGGCTGGTTTAGTAGTCATATATTCTTTTAGTTTCTGTTTGTCCTCGAAGCTCTTTATCTCTCCTTCCATTCTGAATGACAGCCTTGCTGGGTAAAGTATTCTTGGCTGCATGTTTTTCTCATTTAGTACCCTGAATATGTTATGCCAGCCCTTTCTGGCCTGCTAGGTCTCTGGCTATGTCTGCTGCCAGTCTGATGTTCCTACCTCTGGGCATAAGGACATTTTGTAGCAAGCTGCTTTCAGGATTTTCTCATTGTCTCTGAAATTTGCAAGCTTCACTATGGTATGTAGGGTGTTGATATGTTTTTATTGATTTTGAGGGTTTCTCTCTAACTCTTGGACTCGAATGCCTGTTTCCTTCCCCAGATTAGGAAGTTCTAAGCTATGATTTGCTCAAATATACCTTTTGTCCCCCTTTCTCTCTCTGTGTGTCTTTCTTCCTCTGTTACCTCAGTAATTCTAATATCGTTTCACCTTATGGTATCGCTGATTTCTCGAAGCCTTGCCTCATGGTCCATTAGTTGTTTTTCTCTCTTTTCCTCAGCTTCATTCCTTTCCATCTTCTTGTCTTCTTTGTCACTGACTCTCTCTTCTGCCTCATTTACCCTAGGTGTTAGGGCATCCATTTAGACTGCATCTCAGTTAAAGAATTTCAGCCTGATTAGATTTTATTTCTGTACTATGAGATTCTCTAGAGTCTTTTATGGTTTTTCCAAGCCCAGCTAGTAACTTTATAATTGTTATCCTAAATTCCAGCTCTGACATTTTGCTTATATCTATATTGATGAGATCCTTGCCAGAGAGTAATACCTCTGGTTCTTTCTTTTGTAAATTCCTCCTAGTCATGTTGCCCAGAGAAGAATGGATGAACGAGAGAACAAAATTAACAATATCGCCCACTCTCCAAGTGAAATACACACTAGACAAATCCTAGTAGGTCAGAAACCAAAAAAGGAAAGAAAAAGAAAAAAAAAAGGGAAAATAGAATATAATCTCCCAGGTCAACAAAACAGGGTGATCCCCTTGGTCCTGGATATATTTTGGTCTGTTTGTTAGAACACCCTAAAACCCAAAATTGTAAAGAAAGAAAAACTTATGTATATACAAAAATAAAATTGAATACAGTTAAAGGAAGCCAAAAATGAAGAACATATCTATAAAGTGGAAATATAAAAGTGAAAGTTTAAAAAAGACCTACAAAGAGTTGAGAAAATACAAAACTAGTTGAAAAGGAAAAAAAAGGAGAAAAAAAGGAAAATTATAAACTGAAAGATAAAGGAATCATGAGAAAAAACCTTGAATTCTATATACTATTTTCCCCTAATGCTGGTGTTTTGCAGTTCTGTGTGCTCCATAAACTTGGTATTTGCCTGATGTTCCAGCTTCTGGGGGGTGGATCTTCTGTGCTGATTCTCAGGTGTCTTTGCCTGGGTGGAGTTTCACCACCCCTTGCCTGGGGGCTGAGCTCAGTGTAAGCTGCTCTGGTTGCTCTGTGTGCCTTTTGTTCCCTGAATGCTTTCAAGGATGAAAATTACAATGTTGGCACCCTGATCTCCAGCCCCAAAGCTGAAAGTCTGTGGCCTCCTCTCTTAGGTAAACCCTCAGGGAAAAGCGGTCTTCACTTTTGTGTGCACCAAACTCTGTAGACTCCTGTGGTGCGCACCTGCACTGATTCTCCTGGGGGAGCAAAGGGGGACTTGCCTTGGTTCTGTTGCTTGCTGGGCCCCTGCTCTGAGAGCAGTAGCCCACTTGGGCCGTGGTAGGCAGTTCAGTGCAACACTGAGCTGAGAGCCCACTCCTGGGGCTTGCTGATTATAGCCACTTCACCATTCCAATACTTGGGAACTCTGCTGCGCTCAGGCACGCCCGTTCTTTCTGTGACAGGGGGGATCCTGAGGCCACACTCTCCCACCTAGGATTCTGCCCCGCTTTTTCACCTGAGCACCTTTCATACAGGGACATCTTTCACTGGAGCAGACTTCCCAAAGTTCTGATTTTGTACTCCACTGCTATATTACTTTCTGGTAGCTGGCTTATGGAGGCTCCCTCCCCCATGGTTTATCTTCTGATATAGCCCCTCAGATTCACTTCTCCTCACCTCCTATCTTATAAAAAGTGGTCGCTTTTCTATTTGTGGAATTGCAGCAGTTATTTTCTTACATCTCAGGATTAATTCATAGATGTTCAGATTGATTTGATAGATACCTAGCTAAATTCAAGGGACCAGATGAAACGAGGTCCCCTACTCTTCTGCCATCTTGCCTCTCTTCCATTCTCTAAATAACATTTTATATTGATTTCATTTAGGTGAAACTCCTCATTTCCTTCATTTCTCTTACCTAAGAGACTTGAGAAACTGTTACTCACCTCCTTTCACACATGTATAGGAAGGAAATTAATTAAAATCCACAAGACCGTTTTAATTTTCTTTATAGAGACTCAACATCTCCCTATAATCTGTAACAGTGGTCATCAAACTTTAGCCTGATTACCTGTAGTGTTTGTTAAAAACATTAGTTGCTGGGTCCATGCTCAGATGGTTGGCTCAGTAGGTCTGAGGTAAACCTAAGAGTGTCCATTTCTGATAAGGCCCAGGTGATGCTGTTGCTTCTGATCCAAGGAGCACACTACCTTTCAGGAAAAGCCCAAACTCCTTATCAGGCCATGGAGGGTAAAAGTTAAGCTATTCTAACAGAGAGACCCCAAAGTAGAATGGCTTAATTAATTTTAAATGATATAGAACCCTTTTCTCCTGTATAGTATGGAGGCATTGCTGTGCTGGAGAGGTGGATCTGTTTCCATGTTACTGTTCCATTCCCTCGTAGGGTTTGGTAAAGCTGGGTACCCTCCACATTCACATTCCAGCCAAGAGGAAGGGAGGGGAAGAAGGGTGAGAGCAAATGGCTTCATATGTGAAGAGATAACCCAGGAGTTGCCCACATTACTTCCTTGGCGTTGTGTTGGTGTACGCCAGGCTCAGAAGTGCAATATGCACATTGTGGCCCTGTGTCCAGTTAAAACTAGAAGCCAATCAGTCAAATGTTGAGTCAAATCTTTGTATAGATGCTACTGTGTTATAGCGATAGGAGATACCAACACTGCACTTCATGTGTTCATATTGCTGGTTGAATTAAGTAGAAATGAAATACTCTGTGCAGCTTTATTTCCAAGGGTTGATTTGGATGTTCATTCAAAAGATAATTTATGTACCCTGTGCAGTGTTCAGATAAAATGCCTTTATTTTGGAAAGAGAAAAAAAAAACTAGAAGCCAAACGTGGAATGGATATCAGTGGGTAGTTGATCTCCAGCACAAAGGCCCTGCTGGCAGGATCAGGTGCCTGAAAAGGAGTGTTATTTCCCATGAAGGTTTTAATTCTTGTGGGAAGAAATCAGTGTCCTGGGTAATCCTACATTAAGATAAATTTCGCTGTGAAATATTTTCTTAATACTTTGTACATATCTCTATTATTATACTTAGCCACATTTCATAATTATATGTTTAGTTATCTGTAATCCTTGAGTAGTCTTGAAGCTTTTTAAGTGTTTGAAGCTTCTTTATGTGTCTGTATCTTTCTCCTTGTAATTTCTGTCTACTTCCTACTTATTTACAAAGTTAGCACCACAACAAATCTTGGTACATGGTGAACACCCATTAAAAGCTCTTTGCATAAATGAATTGGCTTATCTTCTGTTGGTAAAGGTCAGTATTATTTCCTAGCTGTCTTCCATCTAACTTATGACTTTGCTGACCATTTTTCTACTATTTTTCTATCATGACATGTAGTATTCTCTTTACTGCGCTCTTTACATCTTTGTTTCTTAAAGTGTAGATCAGAGGGTTAAGGGTGGGTGTGATGATTGCATAAAACAGAGTAAGGAACTTCCCCTCATCTTGGGATGTGCTATTCTGTGGCGTCATATACGTGTAAATGATTGTTCCATAAAACAGAGTTACTACTGTGAGGTGGGAACCACATGTATTAAGGACCTTACTCCACCTTGCCTTTGACTTGATCCTCATGACAGCTTGAGTGATAACTCCATATGAGATGAGAATTAGTGATATAGGTGCTAGAAGAAATATCACTCCAAGAGCAAAGACAGTGATCTCAATTACTTTTGAGTAGACACAAGCCATCTTGACCAATGCTGGCATCTCACAGAAAAAATTATCCACTTCCCGGTGCCCACATCTGGGTAACTTCAAAGTCAAGGAGCAAACAGTTAAGGCGCTGCCAAGGCCACCTAACCAGGCGGTGAGCATCATCTTCTGGCAAAGCTGAGGGTGCATTATTACTGTGTAGTGAAGAGGTTGACAGACAGCGGCGTAGCGGTCATAGGCCATCACAGCCAGGAGAAGACATTCTGTGGCTCCAAGGTCAAGGGCAAAGAAGAACTGGAGCACACACCCTGCATAGGTAATAGACTTTGTCGGACCCCATAGATTTACCAGCATCTGGGGGATAATGCTATTTGCATAGCAGAGATCCAAAAAAGACAAATTGGATAAGAAGAAATACATGGGAGTATGGAGCTGGGTGTCTAGGTAAGATACAAGAATGATGGTTGTGTTTCCTACCAGAGTCACAACATAGAAGATGAAGACAACCCCAGAGATGACGCGTTCTAATTGGGGCCGATCAGAAAACCCCAGCAGGATGAAATCTGTAGTGGAACTTCCATTGTTTTTGTCCATGGCTCTTTAGGGAAGTCTAGGAGACAAATCATTGTAATCAAAATAGCATCAGCTCTAAGTAGAAATAAAAATCTCTGTAGTTTGCCATGAGTATCCCAAATTCACTTATTTGCGTGTTTTTTCTCATTTGGAACACCTCTGTTAACACTTTTCCTGTGTTCAGTGCCCAAAGCCTCTCCATGTTCACACATAACTAGAGTGGTTTTATTTTTATTTATTTATTTATTTATTAACTTTATTTTATTATGTTTTGTTAGTCACCATACAGTACATCATTAGTTTTTGACGTGGTGATCCACAGTTCATTGTTTTCGTATAACACTCAGTGCTCCGTGCAGTACGTGCCTTCCTTAATGCCCATCACCAGGCTAACCCATCCCCTAGCCCCCTTCCCTCTAAAACCCTCTGTTTGTTTCTCAGAGTCCGTAGTGGTTTTAACAATAATGTGGTAAACCTAGTTACACTGAATTGTAAATCATTGATAGGGCTTAATTTGCCATGACCCCTATGGTTCTGTGTATTTTGATTAAGAAATCCTTGTAGTTAATGATATAATTGAAGAGTGGGATATATTTTGAGGGGTTGTTCCTTCTTGAATGTGTGACATAAGCATCACTTGATAATGACAAATTTTTCCCTTGTCAAAGGAATGGAGTTTGAGATAAAAAATTAAATGACCCATTTTCTTGGAATAAGCTCCACCATTTGGTAGCAGGATCACTTTTCATATTCACTTCTAGATGTGTTCATTGCAGCCATTGTCATCACCATCACCACTAACCTTCTCCTCTTGTCTCCCCTCATATTCATCATTGCACACATGGCCGTTCCTGTATATTTTGGTGTTCCCTATTATAGTCACCTTTTTTGGTGCCAGGAAAATATCATCTTTCCTTTTAACCTTCATTTCCATGTACAGAGGCCATGTGTTTCTTGGAATACCTTTCATGACTGCTATTACACCATATAAACAACCTATTTACTTGTTGCAGAGTTAAAAACTAATTCCAGGAACATTTGGTTACCACATGTACACAGCAACCACCTGTGTCAGCTCCTACTCACCTGGCCATTCAGCAAAATTAGCAAGGTGGGTAACTCGAACAAGAAGCAGCTCAGTAAACAGTCAGTGAGTTGTTTTTCTGCATGGCCTTTACCAAATACATGAGTCAATCCTCTGGTTGCTTTGGAACTCTATAGGTAAAGCCTCATTTCAATTCTGAAAGATTACAGAAAAGGGATTAAGAAAACATAAATTTCACTATTTTTGAAGACGTTATCATATCATTAAATAGATGGAATGTTTAATGATTGAATTATTTATAATTTTTTAGTTTTTATTTTTTTGGTTTATGAATGTTTTATGCATATAATTTCTGACCATGAACTTTAGACCTATGGTACTTTGTATTCATAGTGTTTGGGGACAAGGACTAATAAATTTATTTGCTGCAGTTAGAGTAAAGTAAGGTAAATTAAATTACCTACAGTATATGATTGTTACAGGCAGTTTAGTTAGAACATGAAAATGTTTAATCATGAAAAGGAACTGTTATTACCAAGTGGTGTGAGATAGGGGTATAGTTTTTCTCAATACAACATAGAAATTTAATTTGAGTGTGAAGTTTTTATGTGGTGGATGTCATCTAAGTTTGGCATAGTGCTTAAGTGCACAGATTCTGGACTCAGATCTTGGTGTCAAATCCCAGCATCACTACTCGGAGGTAATATGTGCATGGGCTGTTATGTAACCTGTACACCAGGTTCTCTATATGTTCAGTGAAGATAATAATATTCTTCAAAGGGAGGTGGTGTGGGTTAGTATTTGTGAAAACACTAGGAACAGTGCTCAGTTTGTATTAAATTCTCAAAATTGAAAATTGTATTCATCTACCCAGAAATTATTATTATTCTATTTACCCCTTTTCTCTTCATTTTTCACACGGGTGATGTTACCATGATAAGCTAGAACTAAACTTGGAATGTTTAAAATTTACGTTTGCATAACTTTTTAAATGCACAGACACTCATGTACACAAAAGTGCGCACACACACGATGTACATACTGAACTGATAAACAGAGGCAGGAGAGGACAGAGCACTTAGCTCCCAGCACACCTTGATTACAAAATGCACTGGGGTTCTTTGCCCACTTAAGGTGGGATAGATTGGGGATTAAAATAGAATTTTAGAGTTGAAATAGACTCAGAAAGCATGATCCAGACTTCTGCCCCAGGAAAGAGCTCTCCCACAGGATGTTCACACAACTCCTGTTTTCAGAGTCTCATAGCTGTCCTTTAATCATGGAATAGGTCAATTCAACATGACTTCATTAAAAGAACAGTTTTATTATACAACAAAACATAGATACAGAGAAAAGCAAAAGTTTGATGAGTTAAGGTGAATTTCTTGTAACTAACAGGCAGGTCAGGAAATAGAACCGTGGCAAGCACCCCAGGAGCTTCTTTGTGCTGCATCCCAATCATTCATTACCTTTCCCCAAAGTATCCACTGTCCTGATGTTTACAGTAATCACCTCCTTGTATTTTTTTTTTAAAATTTTATTTATTTATTTGACAGAGACAGAGACAGCGAGAGCAGGAACACAAGCAGGGGGAGTGGGAGAGGGAGAAGCAGGCTTCCCGCCGAGCAGGGAGCCCGATGTGGGGCTCGATCCAGGACCCTGGGATCATGACCTGAGCCGAAGGCAGTTGCTTAACGACTGAGCCACCCAGGCGCCTCCACATCCTTGTATTTTAATAGCTTGATTACCAAAATATGCATCTCTAGACAATATTGTTTAGTTTGGCTCATTAAAAATTGTTTATATGTCGGAGTGCCTGGGTGGCTCAGTCATTAAGCATCTGCCTTTGGCTCAGGTCGTGGTCCCAGAGTCCTGGGGTCGAGCCCTGCATCGGGCTCCCTGCTCAGCAGGAAGCCTGCTTCTTCCTCTCCCACTCCCCCTGCTTGTGTTCCCTCTCTCACTGTCTCTCTGTCAAATAAATAAATAAAATCTTTAAAAAAATTGTTTATATGTCTTTTGAGTTTCCTTCAATATTAGAACTGACTATCCTATATGCTCTTAGGTTTATGTTCCCATACTAAGTGCTTGATGGTGGTCAGCTCTTCCTAACACTGTACGATGTTTGATTACCATGCTTCTTTGGTTGGTATCAATTGGACTTACCATGGTTTATTGAATGCCTTCAATTAGTGAGTTGGGAAGTGAGCACGTACTCTAGGTACACTGTACAACCGAAGAAGACCATGAGCATCCATATTGCACGTACAGTTTCTAAAATATATGTTAGCTAGGTTTTGCAGGTTAAAAACATTACTCGCTCAGTTTAAGCTTTGGGTCACATAAGGCCCCAGGAATCCTTATCAGATGTGTCAAACCTGAAATTACACATTATGTAATTTAATATTGTGATTCCAAATATAGGACTTTTCCTTTATGCTTATAAACATTTCCATATTGGTTTAAGCCTTGGGTCTCAATTTATAGCTATTTTTGTAATTTTAATATACAAGTGAACGTGATATTAAAAAGGAGAGAATGCAAGCTGAAGAAATGGATGTTAAAAAAGAGGCTTGTGATATTTCCACTGAAACAGGTTTTCATTTTTCATGGTATGGACTTCAGTTTCTAATAGCATAGCATGGTATGGACTTCAGTTTTTTCTTTTTTAAAGATTTTATTTATTAGAGAGAGAGAGAGAGAGAGCTTGAGGAAAGCATGAGCAGGGGGAGGGGAAGAGGGAGAGGGAGGAGCAGGCTCCCCACTGAGCAGGGAAGCTCAACGCAGGGCTGGATCCCAGGACCCCGGGATCATGACCTGAATCAAAGGCAGATGCTTAACCAACTGACCCACCCATTCACCCCTGGATTTCAGTTTCTAATGTTCCTTTGTTTAGTGAAATGTAAGAGAATAGAAGCAAACATATTTAAACATAATTTGAATGTACAGAATGATGTAGAGAGAAAACTAGAAAGAAAATTAGAACATATTTACGTTTCAGGAGGGAAGAATTCACAGCTGCCTTGTTCTTACATAGTCCAAAGGTACCCATGTTCCCATGATGCTGAACCTTCATTTCACGGGTAATCAGAAGGATTCTTCTTTGGCAAGTTACTGAGTCCATGAAATACTGATTAACCCCCACTGTCTTGTACTAACACCACAATCACGTTTACATTGAAATGCAACAGCTGAACTAAGAGTCAGTGAATTCTTTAATGTGGATGTTGGAGAAAAACTACATGTGGGACTGGTGGAAAATTTGATGCATTTGGTTTGTTGAATGTATTTTTGATGGGATATTTGTAGTCTTTTGTGTACCTGTTGGACCCATTTATAGGTGTATCCCTGCCCAGTTAAACCAGGAGAGCCCTCTGCTGGTCTATGTGTGCTCCAAAAAGTGTTTTTGTAGGAATCTAAAGGTTAATGTGGTGTAGACCTGGGGACTGGTGCCCCACAGAGGTGATTAACAGATCTTAGACCATGGTTGGAGGCTTATCTAAACAACTATTTTAGGAAAGGTTCCCTTAAGACATTGGGTTTCACCTGTTCCTTTTTTCTTTATTTTTCCTTTTAGATTTCCTCCATGGAAATTAATTTCAGAGATGAACTTATTTATGTATGAAATTACTATTGAAGATTGAAAATATAATGTAAACCATGTCTATCAAAATTGAACTTTTTTTTGAGTGGGTGTGACATCAATCAAATTGGAGAATAGTAGGCAATTATCTAGGTGTTGTGTTTGGAAAGAAAATGTTTGTTTTTTTAAAAATTAATCATAACATGTAAATAATCATAAACATGTGGGTCATGAGCCATATCATCACTGTTCCGTTTTCAGTGAGTTAAAAATAGTACCATGAACATATTGTAGCTACCACTCAACTCAGGAACTGGGATCTTATACCAGCCTATAGCTACCTCTGTGCCTTTACACTCTCTTGTTCCCACCTGACCCCCAGGGTGATCTTGAATTTGGTGTTCATTACACACTTGCATTAGAATATAATTTGTATATCAACCCACTCACACACATATGTCAATGTCTAAATGGCATGTATTTTAAAGATTAGTTTATTTGAACTTCACAAAAGGAATCACATCTTATATGTGCTTTTGGGACTTTCCTTTTTTCACTTAACATTTTGTCAGTGAGATGATCCAATATGTTTTGTGTTGGTGTGGTTCATTTATTTCCACTACTGTATAATATTCCATTTGTGAGTATATTACAATTATTTTGTGTCTTCACTTTCTGATTACAGTTCTTGGCTTATATGAAAGGCATTAGGATGAACAATTTTTTTTTAATGTCTCTTGGGTCCTGTATGCAGGAAGGTCTTTTGGGTGTATGCCTAGGACAGGAATTGCTGGTTATGGGATAAGCAAACTTTAGAAGGCGTTTTCCCCCAAAGTGGTTCTATCAATTTATCCTATGCTAGTCTTGCATAAATTATTCCATTAATCTACATTTTCCCCAGTGCCTGGTGTTGTGGACTTTTAAGTCATTGTCAACCGAAAAACTATAAATGCCATCTAGTTGTGGCCTTGATTTTCATTCCCCTAATAAGTAATGAGATTGACTATATTTTCATAAACAATTGCTATGTACAATTGTTTTTCTATGAAAAACCTGTTTGTAGATTCTGACAGTTGCTCTGTGGCATTGCTTCTGCTTTTTTCTTCTTAATTTATAGGGTTCTTTATAATTGCTTTTAAGTGTCTGTTAGTTGTGTGCCATGTAACATTTTCTCTCAGTTTGTTGTTTGACATTTTACTTTAAAAAATATGTCTCTTGGTCATCAGAATTTGTAAGTTGAAACATGGAAGAATCTTTTAATTGGTCTTTAAGAAATTCTTCTCTAGGGGCGCCTGGGTGGCTTAGTCAGTTAAGTGTCTGCCTTCAGCTCAGGTCATGATCCCAGAGTCCTGGGAGCCCCACGTTGGGGTCTCTGCTCAGCGGGGAGTTGCTTCTCCCTCTCTCTCTGCCCCTCCCCCTGCTCATGCACGCTCTCCCTCTCACTCTTTCACTTGCTCTCAAATAATTAAATAAAATCTTAAAAAAGATCTACTCTCTGAGCAACTTTCAAATATGCAATATAGTATTATTAACTATAGTTGTCATTCTGTACCTTAGATGCCAATCAGTTAATTGTTTTATAACAATTTTTGATCCCCTTCACCATTTCACCAACCTCCGCTTCTGGCAACCACTCCTCTGTTCTCTATGTCTAAGCTTTTTTTTTTTTTTTTTTAAGATTTCATACATTGTTGAGGTTATATGGTATTTGTCTTTCTCTGTCTGATTTATTTCACTTAGCATTATTCCAAGATCCATCCATGTGGTCACAAGTGGCAAAATTTCATGTCTAAAAAAGATTTTATTTGTATATTTTAAGAGAGAGAGAAAGAGAGAGAGAAAAAGAGAATGGGCTGGGGTAGATCAGAGAGGGAGGGAGAGTGAGGAGGGTAAGTAATCTGAAGCAGACTCCACACTGAGGTTGGAGGCAGACCTGGGGCTTGATCTCATGACCCCGAAATCATAACCTGAGCTGAAATGAGTCAGACCCTTAAATGACTGAGCCACCCAGGCACCCCAAAATTTCATTTTTTTATGGCTGAATAATATTCTGTAGAATATGTAATACTACATTTTCTTTATCAATGGACACTCTTGGCTATTGTAAACAATGCTGCAATGAACATGGGGTGTGTATAACTTTTCAAATTAATGTTTTTGTTTTCTTGAGAATAATACCCAGGAGTGGAATTGCTGGACCATAAGGTAGTTCTGTTTTTAATGTTTTGAGGAACTCCATACTGTTTTCTATGGTGGCCACCCAGTTTACATTCCCACCAGCAGTGGATGAGCATCCTGCTCAGCTGGGGAAGCCAGGTGCTCACTCACTTGCTCCCACTGCCCCTGAAGGAAATGTTGCAAACTGAGAAGGTCTCTCTTGGTGTAGAGCTTTGCTGTCGTGGGTTTGAGGTGACATGGGTACTAAAGGGAAGCTGTTCTTCAGGGCATCCAGTCTTGGATTTGTCTTTGCTCTGCAGTGTGCTGGGACTTCTCTGCTGGACTGCCAGAGTGCACAAAGGCACTGTTATCTGTTGTTTGTGTCACAAGCAGTGTTCTTTGGGTGGAAGATGGTAGAAAGCTCTTCTTTTGCTATATTGATGATGTCACTCTTCTGATTCTAAGCATTTTCTTTTCTTTTCTTTTTTTAATTTTTTAAAATTTATTTTATTTTCCTTTGTTTCTTCAAAAATTAACTCCCATTGGGTTAGCCTGGTGATGGGTATTAAAGAGGGCACATTCTGCATGGAGCACTGGGTGTTATATGCAAGCAATGAATCATGGAACACTACATCAAAAACTAATGATGTAATATATGGTGATCAATGTAACATGAAAAAAAACTCCAAAAAAATTCACTTCCATCAAGTAACATATTCAAACTATGTTCTTATTCCCTGAAACATAAAGTTAGACAACCAACAGAAAATCTGTTAGTGGTAGCCCTGAAAATCTTTACATTTGGTTTGGAAAATGTGCTTTGATAAGTCACATATGAAAATTCACAGAAAAAAATATACAAAGCCCACATTCTGAACACCTGTTAAAGACTGAATTTTTGCTGAATCTTTTCCTCTTTTTGAGGATATTTCACTGCTGGCCACCCATCTTCCTTACAATTCAATTATGTTGCCCTTTTTAATATCTATTTCTGGCTAAGCACATTTCCCAAAAAGATGAACCATCGAGTCCTTCTTGCACATTTCAAGAAGCTAATAAAAACATATAGAATTATATGCTAGTTTAAAGTAATATAGGCTCAAAGGCACAATTTGCATTAAATAATCTATAATTCAGATACTCAAACATAAGTTTCCTTGTATATAAAACATCTTGAGAAAAAATATAATTCTTTGTTTAGAACTTCACCTTTGGTTTTTGGTTTCATGTTGACCTGCAGACACATTTCTATAACTTCTATAGGTAACATTCTTCAAAATATAAAGAAAATAATAAGCAGCTTCAGTAGTACTAGCACTGTTCATAAAGGTAATAGAAACAGTAGCTATCTTCTTATAAAAGACCATTATTTACTGAGTACTTCATTTCTGTTAGCTCATTTTGTCAGCATAATACTTTTTAAAAAAAATTTATTTTATTTTATTTTATTATGTTATGTTAGTCACCACACAGTACATCATTAGTTTGTGATGTAGTGTTCCATGATTCATTGTTTTTGTATAACACCCATTGCTCCACGCAGAACGTGCCCTCTTTAATACCCATCACCAGGCTAACCCATCCCTCCACCCACTCCCCTCTAAAACCCTGTTAGTCTCTCGTAGTTTGTCTCCTCTGATTTCTCCCCCTTCAATTTTTTTAAATTTAAAATCAATTAATTAACATGTAGTATATTGTTAGTTTCAGAGGTAGAGTTTCGTGATTCATCAGTTGCATACAACACCCAGTGCTCATTACATGAAGCACCCTCCTTAATGTCCATCACCCAGTTACCCCATCCCCCCACCCACCTCCCCTCCAGCAACCTCAGTTTGTTTCAATAGTTGAGTCTCTTATTGTTTGTCTCCCTGATTTCATCTTATTTTATTTTTCCTTTCCTTCCCTTATGTTCATCTGTTTTGTTTCTTAAATTCCACATGACTGAAATCATATAATATTTATATTTCTCTGATTCACTTATTTTTAAATTTTTTTTTTTATTTTTCAAGATTTTATTTATTTGAGAGAAAGAGCACAAGCATGAGCAGTGGGGAGCGGCAGAGGAGGAGAAGCAGGCTCCCCACTGGGAGCAGGGAGCCTGATGTGGGGCTCGATCCCAGGACCCTGAGATCATGACCTGAGCCGAAGGCAGATACTTAACGACTGAACCACCCAGGCGCCCCTCTGATTCACTTATTTTGCTTAGCATAATACCCTCCAGTTCCATCCACATTCTTGAAAATGGCAAGACTTCACCCTTTTTGATGGCTGAGTAATATTCCATTGTGTATATATACCACTTCTTTTTTTTTTTTTCACTGTATGATTTTATTTTTTTTTACAAAAGTTTATTCTTAAATGTACAACAGGATCTAAGACAACACTTCATTCCAGCTATAGGTAGCAACAGATGCTATGACAGGGAATCCAGGTGTTTAAACAGGAATGGAATTAAGGATCATCATTGCCTCGGGCACAAGGAACAGCTTACTTTTTGCCAGATTTCTTAATTCCACCTGTGGCCAGGGGGCCCTTCCCCGCGGCCTTCGCTTTTAGCTCCTCGAGTTTCTTCTGCTCCTCTTTCTGCTTCTGCTTGAATGCCTTATCTTCCTCGTCCATCTCCTTGGCCTGCTTCTTGGGCTGCTTCAGGGGCTTCTTCTTGCCACCTTCGCGGCCGGACATGGCGCCTGCCGCCCCTTCCCCAGACCCTGCCGCCGGAAGCGGAAGCCTATATACCACTTCTTTATCCATTCATCTGTTGATGGACATCTGGGCTCTTTCCATATTTTGTCTATTCTGGACATTGCTCCTATAAACATCGGGATGCAGGTGCCCCTTTGAATCAGTATTTTTGTATCTTCTGTATAAATACCTAGTAGTGCAATTGCTGGGTTGTAGGGTAGTTCTATTTTTTTTTCCTTTCTGAGGAATCTCCACACTATTTCCAGAGTGGCTGCACCAGTTTACACTCCCACCAACAGTGTAAGAGGTTCCCCTTTCTCCACATCCTCACCAACATCTGCTGTCCTGAGTTGTTAATTTTAGCCATTCTGACTGGTGTGTGGTGGTATCTAATTGTGGTTTTGATTCATATTTCCCTGATGCTGAGTGATGTTGAGCATTTTTTCATGTGTCTGTTAGCCATTTATGTGTCTTCTTTGGAGAAATATCTATTCATGTCTTCTGCCCTTTTCTTGACTGGATTATTTTTTTGGGGGGAGGTGTTGAGTTTGATAAGTTCTTTATAGATTTTGGATAGTAGCCATTTATCTGGGAAGACATTTGCAAATATCTTCTCCCATTCTGTCCGTTGTCTTTTGGTTTTGTTGACTGTTTCCTTTGCTCTGCAGAAGTTTTTATCTTGATGAAGTCCCAGTAGTTACTTTGTATTTTTGTTTCCCTTGCCTCTGGAGACATGTCTAGTAAGAAGTTGCTATGGCCAAGGTCAAAGAGGTTGCTGCCTGTGTTCTCCTCAAAGATTTTGATTGTTTCCTGTATCACATTTAGGTCCTTCATCCATTTTGAGTTTATTTTTGTGTATGGAGTAAGGAATTCGTCTAGTTTCATTCTTCTACAGGTTGCTGTCCAGTTTTCCCAACATCATTTGTTGGAGAGGCTTTTTTCCATTGGATATTTTTTCCTGTTTTGTTGAAGATTAGTTGACCATACAGTTGAGGGTCCATTTCTGGGTTCTCTATTCTGTTCCACTGATGTATGTGTCTGTTTTTGTGCCAGTACCATACTTTCTCGATGACTGCATATTTGTAGTATGGCTTGCAGTACAGAGTCGTGATGCCTCCAGCTTTGCTTTTCTTTTTCAGGATTGTTTTGGGTATTTAGTCTTTTGTGATCTTATACAAATTTTAGGATTGTTTTTTCTAGGTCTGTGTAAAATGCTGGTGTTATTTTATTGGGATTACATTAAATGTGTAGATTGCTTTGGGTAGTATAGACATGTTTACAAAGTTTGTTCTTCCAATCCATGAGCATGGAATGTTTTTCCATTTCTTTGTGTCATCTTCAATTTCTTTCATAAGTTTTCTATAGTTTTCAGATTAGAGATCTTTTACTATTTTGGTTAAGTTTATTCCTAGTTATCTTATTGTTTTTGGTAGCATTGTAAATGGGATTGGTTCCTTAATTTCTTTTTCTCCTGCTTCATTTTTGGTGTATGGAAATGCAAAAGATTTCTTCTGCACATCAATTTTATATCCTGCAACTTTGCTGAATTCATGTATTAGGTCTAGTGATTTTTTTGGTGGGTTCTTTTAGGCTTTTTACATAGAGTATCATGTCATCTGCAACTAGTGAATGTTTGACTTTTCCTCCCTGATTTGGATGCTTTTATTTCTTTTTGTGGTCTGATTGCTGAGGCTATGATTTTCAGTACTGTGTTAAATAACTGGTGAGAGTGAATATCCTTGTCTTGTTCCTGACTGTAGAGTTAAACTGTTTTTCCACATTGAGAATGATATTAGTTGTAGGTCTTTTGTATATGGCCTTTATGAGTTGAGGTGTGTTCCCTCTATCTCTACTTTGTTGAGGGTTTTTATGAAAAAAGGTTGCTGTACTTTGTCAAAGGCTTTTTTCCCCCATCTGTTGAGAGGATTGTATGGTTCTTATCCTTTCTTTTACTTATGTAATGTATCACATTGAGTGTTTTGTGAATATTGAACCACCCTTGCAATACAGGAATAAATTCCACTTGTTTTGGTAAATGATTTTTTAAAAAAATATTTTATTTATTTATTTGAGAGAGAGAGCACAAGCTGGGGGAGTGGCAGAGGGAGGGGAAGAAGCACACCCCATGCTGAGCAGGGAGCCTGATGCGGAGCTTGATCCCAGGACCCTGGGATCATGACCTGAGCTGAAGGCAGACGCTTAACTAACTGACTGAGCCACCCAGGTACCCCAGGGACTGATTCTTTTAATGTACTCTTGGACTCAATATGCTAGTATTTGTTGATAATTTTTGCATCCATGTTCATCAGGGATATTGGCCTCTGGTTCTCTTTTTTTTTTTGGTATTTGTCTTGTTTTGGAATTAGGGTCAATCTGGTCTCATAGAATGAATTTGGAATTTTCCCTTCCATTTCTATTTGTTGGAATAGTTTGAGAAGAATAGGTATTAACTCTTCTTTAAATGTTTGGTAGAATTCCCTTGTGAAACCATGTGGCCCTGGACTTTTGTTTGTTGGTAGATTTTTGATAACTGAGTCTGTTTGCTGGTTATCAGTTTGTTCAAGTTTTCCATTTTTCCTGTTTTAGTTTAGGTAGTTTACATGATTCTAGTAATTTTTCCATTCCTTCTAGATTGTCCAGTTTGTTGGCATATGATTTTTCATATTACTTTATAATTCTGTTTCTGTGGTGGTGGCTGTGAATTAACCTCTCTAATTTGTGATTTTATTTATTTGGGTTCTTTCTCTTTTCTTTCATGTCTGGCTAGGAGTTTATCCATTTTATTAATTTTTTTTAAAGAAACATTTCCTGGTTTCATTGATCTGTTTTTTCTTTAATTTCTATAACATTGATTTGTTTTAAAATTTATTATTTCTCTTCTGCTGGCCTTTGGATTCATTTTTTTTCTTTTTCTTCTTCTAGTTCCTTTAGGTGTAAGGTTTGGTTGTGTATTTTTTTTCTTGCTTTCTGATGTAGGCCTGTATGAGTATGTTTCCCTTTAATGAGTGCTTTTGCTGCATCCTAGAGGTTTTGGACCATCATATTTTCAATTTCATTTGTTTCCATGTATTTGTTAATTTCTTCTTTAATTTCCTGGTTGACCCATTCATTCTTTGGTAGGATGTTTCTTTAACCTCCATATATTTGTGATCCTTCCAAATTTCTTCTTGTAGTTGACTTAAAGTTGCATAGCATTGTGGTCTGAAAATATGCATGGAATGATCTCAATTTTTTGTAATGGTTGAGACATGATTTGTGACTCAGTATGTGATCTATTCTGGAAAATGTTCCATGCGCCCTCGAAAAGAATGTGTATTCTGCTGCTTTAGGATGAAATGTTCTGAATATATCTGTTAAGTCCATCTGGTCCAGTGTGTCAATTCAAAGCCATTGTTTCTTTGTTGATCTTCTGCTTAGATGATCTGTCTATTGCTGTGAGTGGGGTGCTAAAGTCCCCTCCTGTTATTGTATTATTATCAATGTATTTCTTTAATTTTGTTATTAATTGGTTTATATATTTGTATGCTCCCATGTTGGGGGTGTATATATGTATAGTTGTTAGATCTTGTTGTGTAGACCGCTTTAATTATGATATAGTACCCTTCTTCATCTCTTGTTACAATCTTTGGTTTAAAATCTAATTTGTCTGGTATAAGTATTGCTACTCTGACTTTCTTTTCACATCCATTTGCACAAGAAATATTTCTCCATCCCCTCACTTTAAATCTGCAGGTGTTTTTATGTCTGAGATGAGTCTCTTATAGGCAGCATATAGATAGGTCTTCTTTTTTTCTTTTAAATCCATTCTGACACCCTATGTCTTTTGATTGGAGCATTTAGTCCACTTCCATTCAGAGCGGTAGTTGGTAGATAGGAGGGTGGTGCCCTTGTATTATTTGTTTTGTTATTGTCTCTGGAGATTTATTTATTGATTTATTTATTTATTCATTTGACAGAGAAACAGTGAGAGAGGGGACACAAGCAGGGGGAGCAGCAGAGGGAGAAGCAGGCTCCCCGCTGAGCAGGAAGCCCGATGTGGGACTCGATCCCAGGACCCTGGGATCATGACCTGAGCCAAAGGCAGACGCTTAATGATTGAGCCACCTAGGCACCCTGTCTCTAGAGATTTTCTCTGTGTTTTCTAATCTTTGTTAGTTTTGGCCTTTCTTTCCCCTGAGAGCGTCCCCTTATAATTTCTTGCAGGGCTGGTTTAGTGTTCATGGACTCATTTTGTTTTTTTTCTGGGAAAGTCTTTATTTATTATCTATTTGTCTTATTCTTTGATTCTGAGTGATAGCCTTGCTCGATAGAATATACTTGGTTGCGTATTTTTCCCATTCAGTATGGTGACTATATCATGCCGCTGTCTTCTGGCCTGCAATATTTGTGGAGAGATCTGCTGCTAACCTTATTGGTCTACCCTTGGAAGTTAGGGACTTCTTTTATCTTCCTGCTTTTAGGATGTTTTTTCATCTCTATGTTTTATAAATTTAAGTACACTATGTCTTGGTGTTGGCCTTCTTTTGTTGATTTTGATGAGAGTTTCTGTGCCTCCTGGATTTGGATGTCTGTTTCCTTTCTGAGATAGGGAAGTTTTCAGCTATAATTTCCTTGAGTAAAGCTTTTGCCCCATTTTACCTCTTTTCTTCCTCTGGGACGCCTGTGATAGAAATGTTATTCTTTATGGAGTCACTGAGTTCTGTAAGTCTACTCTTGTGATCAAGGTTTTTCTTTCCCTCTTTTGTTCACCTTCATTATTTTCCATAATTCTATCTTCTGTATGACTTATTCATTCCTCTGGTTCCTCCATCTTTGTGGTAATTACATCCAGTCAGTTTTGAATCTTGGTTATTGCATTTTTCATTTCAGCCTGCTTAGTTTTTAGCTCTTTTATTTCTGCAGTAAGGGACTCTGTTGTCTTTTATGCTTTTCTCAAGTCCAGGTAGTATCCTTATGATTGTTGTTTTAAATTATTGATCAGGCATATTACTTATATCTGGTTCTATTAGATCCCTCTCTCTGACCTTCCTTTTTCTTTCTTTTTGGGATGAATTCCTCTGTGTTGGTATTTTGTCTAGTTCTCGGTCTTCTCTGTGTTAGGAAAGGCTGTTATGTTTCCTGCTCCTGAGAACAATGGCTTTTTTTTTTTTTAAGATTTTTTATTTATTTGACAGAGACAGTGAGAGAGGGAACACAAGCAGGGGGAGTGGGAGAGGGAGAAGCAGGCTTCCCTCCTAGCAGGGAGCCCAGTGCGGGGCTTGATCACAGGACCTGGGATCATGACCTGAGCTGAAGGCAGACACTTAACTGACAGAGCCACCCAGGTGCCCCAAGAATAATGGCTTTATAAGAAGAGATCATATACCGTCCAGAGCCTGGTGCTTCAGGAAGTGTGTCTGGTGTGTGCTTTGTGCACTCTGCTGCTATGCTGTGGTGCTCTCTCCCTCAGGTCAGTCGCCTGCAGAGTTTCTCTTTGCCTGCTGTGGGAACATTTGGACCTTGGCCAGAGTGTGGCAAGTCTTAACTCTGTGTGCTTTGGTCTGCTTGTTAAAAGAGACATGATGCTATTTCCAGTAAAGCTGAAGCTTTGCAGAGCTCTGTGGTTGGTACATATGGTGTGTTGGGGGGATTGTGCTGATCTTCTGGGGAAGGGGCTCACTGTGCTGGTTCTTAGGCATACTTGCCCTAGAATAGGAATATTACCAGAGTGCAATAGGGTGGTGCTTGGTGTAAGCCACCACAGTTGGTGCTGTACTGCTTACTAGTTAGTTTTTGCTGAGGGTCAGGGGGAAGGATGCCACCAGCCCTCTCTCTCACCTCTAGCATCAGGCATTCATACTTGCTGCCCAGGAAAGGCCTCCTGGAAAAGTAACTTACCTTTGTGTGTCCTGGGTATTTTTCAGATTTCTGTTTTCACCCTGTGTCTGGGTTGCTTGCCTGCCTGCAGCAGTGCAGTGCACTTTGAGCTCTATCCCAGCCAGGCCAGCTGAGTTTTCAAACTCCAAACATTAGGGACCTGGTGTTGTGGGGACCTGGACTGGTCTTCTGTGGGATGGTTTTGCTGTGCTGGGATTAATTGCAGGTTTGACCCAGATGGGCAGTTGTACCAGAGCACAGGAGTATGGGGTTTGGAGCAAAGTGCCTTAAAGAGCCCGGGTCCAGGTTAGCCATACTCAGTAGATGACTCTGTGCCTATGCTCAGGGGATGGAAGGGGTAATGGTGACTGCAGCCCTTTTGTCCTCAGGGAGTCTGTACCACCTTACTCAGTCATGCAACAAGAAGAAGGAGCGTCTCTCCCAGTGCATCCTAGGCATTCCTCAGATCACACCATCTGACCCTAGGTTACCTGCCTGCCTTCCCTGCAGGGGCACTGAATCACCTTCAGGGCTCTATACTAGCCACTCTATGGACCTCTAAAACTCCAGTCTTTGAGCTCTGCTGGTTCAAAGAACGTCCCAAAATCAGCCCCTCTTGTTTTCCCAGTCAGTGTCTTTGGGGAAGTGTTTGCCTTTTGTGATTCTCTGTGTGTCCCCCTCTCTCTCTCGCTTCTCTCCACAACCAGGGCTCCCTATCCTGCACTGTACCCATGATCCATTTCTACCTCAAATCATGACTCTGCACCTCCTACTTTCCACAATGTGGCCTCTTCTCTCCCTCTGGTTGTATAATGTGTTCTGGCAGTAATCAGATTTTCTGGGTATTCAGTATGATTTGATTTTTATCTAGCTGTGTTTGGTGGATGAGGCAAGCCTAGGGTCCTCCTACTACTCCACCATCTTAGCTCCTCCCCTGAAATGCTTTTTAAAGATCAAACACCAAAGCTTTTGTAGAGATGAAACCAAATAAGAATTTGATGATTAAATTCAGGATAATTTCTATGACGTGCCTTGACTGCATGTGCTTTATTTGGGATGCAAAGTTGGCACTACCCAAATGTTTATTCACACACACAAGTTATTGGTCTGTTGAAATGTCAGTTTTTTTCCTGCTTAAAAGTGCATGGTTTTATTTTTTTGTCTTTGCTTTTTCCTTTTTTTAATTGAAGTATAATTAACATACAGTGCTATATTAGTTTCCGGTGTACAATATAATGATTCAACAGTTCTTTTTATACATTTATTAGTGTTTGTCAAGATAAGTATACTCTTAAGACCCTTTATATATTTCACCCATCACCCACCCCCCTTCCCTCTGGAAACCACTAGTTTGTCTTCTGTATTTAAGAGTCTTTTTTTGTTTGTCTCTTTTTTCTTTGTTTTGTTTCTTAAATTCCACATATGAGTGAAATAATATGGTATTTGACTTATTTCACTCAACATTACACTCTCTAGGCCCATCCATATGGTGAAGGACCTGAATAGATATTTCTAAAGAAGACAAACAGAGGGCCAAGAGACACATGAAAAGATGCCCAACGCCACCAATCACCAGGGAAATGCAAATCAAAACACAATGAGATATCACCTTTCAACTGTCAGAATGGCTAAAATAAAAAAGAGAAGGAGTAACAAGTGTTGGTGAGGATGTGGAGATATAGGAACCCTCTTACACTGCTGGTGGGAATGTGAATTGTTCAGCTATTGGGGAAAACAGTATGGAGGTTCCTCAAAAAATTAGATCTAGCATATGATCCAGTATTTGCACTACTGGGTATTTAACCAAAGAAAACAAAAACACTTCTATTTTACTTTATTTTACTTTATTTTGTTAATTCTAGTGTAGTTAACCTACAGTGTTACGTTAGTTTCAGGTGTACAGTATAGTGGTTCAACAATTCCATACATCACCCAGTGCTCATCACGACAAGTGCAAAAAAACCAAAAAAACCCCCCAAAAAACAACACCACCAAAAGGAAAACAAAAACACTAATTCAAAAAGATATATGCTCCTATGTTTATTGCAGCACTATTTTCAACAGCCAAGATATGGGAGCAGCCCAGGTATCTATTGATAGATGAATGGGTAATGAAGTTGTAGTGTATATATCCATGTGTATGCATACATACGGTGGAGTATTACTCAGCCACAAAATGTGCATGGCTTTAGACTTAGAAGACAGAGTAGATAAAAACATACATGGATGTTTAAATGTTCAGGTAATTCTCTATATGACTGATGGATGAATGAATCTAAATAAAGGCAGCATTTTGCATGTAAGTGGAGTTATATGGCATTTGTCTTTCTCAGTCTGACTTATTTCATTTAGCAGAATACCTGCTAGGTCCATCCATATTGTTGTGAATGGCAAGATTTCAATATAAAACAAACAAACAAACAAACAAACAAACAAAACCAGAAACAGATTTATAAATACAGAGGAGAAACTGTTGGTTGCCAGAGAGGCAGGTAGGGAGATGGGTGAAATAGAAGGGGATTAAGAGGCAGAAACTTCCAGTTCTTAAATAGGTCACAGGGATGAAAAGTACAGCACAGGGAATGTAGTCAATAATATTGTAATAACTTTGTATGGTGACAGTGGTGACTACACTTATCATGGTCAGCATTTCATAATGTATATGATTGTTGAATCACTGTATTGAACACCTGAAACTAATATAACATTGTATGTCAACTCTACTCAAAAAAAAAAAAAAAAAGGATTCCAGAGTTTTGGTCACTTGTATTTTTCTTGCTTTTTCTCTGTCCTTTAAGTGAGGAATAGAGTTGGTTCTTAATCCCTAAATAAGTACCTTATTTACCCATATAGCAGTTATGGTCTAAAAGGGTAGAGAGGAATGACCACAGCACTTTGGTTTGATTTATTGATGGTGGTCCCACTATTTTCTGAGAAATCAGAGACCTGTTACATTTGCTTATCCTTTCTCCCAGAATTGTGTGGACATCTCTGTGGACCCTGTTAAAGAGCAGTGTTTGTTGTTTAAAGTTAAAAATGTAGTTAGGGAGATTTTCAAAGTATGCACTTCTTCCTGAGTAGGAAGGCAGACCCTCAGGACCTCATTATTGAACTGGCTGAGTACAGGGACTGATAATGAGGAGCTCATTTTCTCCAGGTCCCCAAGGATTCTGTCATATTTGGAAGAGAGATCTGATGAGATGTTTTGTTTTCATGCTAAGTAAAGTTATTGAAGTTTCCAATATTTCATTTCTGTTCACATGGCAATGTAACCTCTGGGGTCATCTCTTTCAGAGAAGAAAGAGACAATTAAGGACTGTTTATTGTGGAAGGCTAATTGAGTAGGTCATCCCCATCCCTGAGCCTGTCCCTTGTGGACTGTGCCTTGAGTGATGGTGCCACTGGGCCATCTCCTCAATGCTGCCACCACCTCAGTCCTCAGACATTGTCAATAATCAGCATCATTCACTCCCCTAGAATGGCAGAAGGTGAAGGATTTGGTAGGAAACTCTGTGAGAATAGATCCTAAAAGGGGCAGTATGTTTTTGTACATTCCAGAGATAATGACCACAATGATCTTTAATGCACAATTCTTCCTTTTTTCTTTAATTTTTCTATTATTATGTTACTTTAATCACCATACATTACATCATTAGTTTTTGATGTAGTGTTCCATGATTCATTGTTTGCATATAACACCCAGTGCTCCATGCAGAATGTGCCCTCTTAAATACCCATCACCAGGCTAACCCATCCCCTCACCCCTCTCCCCTCTAGAACCCTCAGTTTGTTTTTCAGAGTCCATCATCTCTCATGGTTCGTCTCCCCCTCCCAATTCCCCCCCTTTATTCTTCCCCTCCTGCTATCTTCTCCTTCTTCTTCTTTTTTTTTATTTAACATATAATGTATTATTTGTTTCAGAGGTACAAGTCTGTGATTCAACAGTCTTGCACAATTCACAGTGCTCACCATAGCACATACCCTCCCCAATCTCTATCACCCAGCCCCCACCACTCCAGCAACTCTCAGTTTGTTTCCTGAGATTAAGAATTCCTCATATCAGTGAGGTCATATGATACATGTCTTTCTCTGATTGACTTATTTCGCTCAGCATAATACCCTCCAGTTCCATCCATGTCGCTGCAAATGGCAAGATTTCATTCCTTTTGATGGCTGCATAATATTCCATTGTATATATGTACCACTTCTTCTTTATCCATTCATCTGTTGATGGATATCTTGGCTCCTTCCACAGTTTGGCTATTGTGGACATTGCTGCTATAAACATTGGGGTGCACGTACCCCTTCAGATCCCTACATTTGTATCTTTGGGGTAAATACCCAGTAGTGCAATTGCTGGATCGTAGGATAGCTCTATTTTCAACTTTTTGAGGAACCTCCATACTGTTTTCCAGAGTGGTTGCACCAGCTTGCATTCCCACCAACAGTGTAGGAGGGTTCCCCTTTCTCCGCATTCCTGCCAACATCTGTCGTTTCCTGACTTGTTAATTTTAGCCATTCTGACTGGTGTGAGGTGGTATCTCATTGAGGTTTTGATTTGGATTTTCCTGATGCTGAGCGATGTTGAGCACATTTTCATGTGTCTCTTGGCCATTTGGATGTCTTCTTTGGAAAAATGTCTGTTCATGTCTTCTGCCTATTTCTTGATTGGATCATTTGTTCTTTGGGTGTTGAGTTTGATAAGTTCTTTATAGATTTTGGATATTAGCCCTTTATCTGATATATCATTTGCAAATATCTTCTCCCATTCTGTCGGTTGTCTTTTGGTTTTGTTGATGGTTTCTTTTGCTATGCAAAAGCTTTTTATCTTGATGAAGTCCCAAGAGTTCATTTTTGCCCTTGCTTCCCTTGCCTTTGGCGATATTTCTAGGAAGAAGTTGCTGCGGCTGAGGTCGAAGAGGTTGGTGCCGGTGTTCTCCTTTAGGATTTTGATGGACTCCTGTCTCGCATTGATGTCTTTAAACCATTTTGAGTCTGTTTGTGTGTGTGGTGTAAGGAAATGTCCAGTTTCATTCTTCTGCATGTGGCTGTCCAATTTTCCCAACACCATTTGTTGAAGAGACTGTCTTTTTTCCATTGGACATTCTTTCCTGCTTTATCGAAGATTAGTTGACCATAGAGTTGTGGGTCCATTTCTGGGCTCTCTATTCTGTTCCATTGATCTATGTGTCTGTTTTTGTGCCAGTACCATACTGCCTTGATGATGACAGCTTTGTAATAGAGCTTGAAGTCCAGAATTGTGATGCCGCCAGCTTTGCTTTTCTTTTTCAACATTCCACTGGCTATTCGGGGTCTTTTCTGGTTCCATACAAATTTTAGGATTATTTGTTCCATTTCTTTGAAAAAAGTGGATGGTATTTTGATAGGGATTGCATTAAATGTGTAGATTGCTCTAGGTAGCATTGACATCTTCACAATATTTGTTCTTCCAATCCATGAGCATGGAATGTTTTTCCATTTCTTTGTGTCTTCTTCAATTTCTTTCATGAGTATTTTATCGTTTTCTGAGTACAGATTCTTTGCCTCTTTGGTTAGATTTATTCCTAGGTATCTTATGATTTTGGGTGCAATTGTAAATGGGATTGACTCCTT